>NC_142009.1:254682317-254982317 GCF_049901735.1 Notechis scutatus | reverse complement strand
TCTGATGAGAGCAACTTTTGCATCTCATTTGGAAACCAAGGACCCAGAGTCTGGAGGAAGAATGGAGAGACACACACTGCAAGATCCTTGAAGTCCAGTGTGAGGTTTCCACAGTCTGTGTTGATTTAGGGAGCCATGTCATCTGCTGGTGTTGGTCCACTGTGCTTCATTAAGTCCAGGGTCAAGGCAGCCGTCTACCAGGAGCCGTCTGCCAAAAGCACCAAACCTTGTTCAATGACCGTGGGATTACTGTGCTTGATTGGCCAGAAAACTCGCCTGACCTGAACCCCATAGAGAATCTATGGGGCATTGCCAAGAGAAAGATGAGAGATATGAGACCAAACAATGCAGAAGAGCTGAAGGCCGCTATTGAAGCATCCTGGTCTTCCATAACACCTCAGCAGTGCCACAGGCTGATAGCTTCCATGCCACGCCGCATTGAGGCAGTAATTGCTGCAAAAGGGGCCCAAACCAAGTACTGAGTACATATGCATGCTTATACTTGTCAGAGGTCCGATATTGTTCTATGTACAATCCTTGTTTTATTGACTGCATGTAATATTCTAATTTTCTGAGATTGGGGATTTGGGGTTTTCATGAGCTGTAAGCCATAATCATCACAATTATGACAAATTACAGCTTGAACTATCTTGCTTTGCATGTAATGAGTCTATCTCATATATTAGTTTCACCTTTTAAGTTTCATTAATGAAATAAATGAACTTTTGCACGATATTCTAATTTTTTGAATTTCACCTGTAATGATGACAAGTACAGTTATAAGTTCAGAGCTTCAGATTTTAGATAAGTTCATACTACTGATACCAGTAATACATTTATAAATTGAAGTGATTTGGGGGAATTGTACTGTTGTGCAAGAATATTTAAGCAACTTTCCACTATTTTATAACCTAAACAAAAGCACTTTTATTTGAAAGAGGCTTAATAGACCATAATTCAACAATAAACATTCAGAGTCATCATCATTTTAGCCATTGCCTATCCACTGGATGAAGGCCGTTTCCTCATATTTCCAACATTCAGAGGAGAATTGCTAATTCAAATTTATAGATTTTACTCCAGGGGATGGCGAGTTGGAGAGATCTATTTCATTATAATAGAACAAGGCACAAATCATGTGCCTTAATTGAACAAGACTCCACATAAAAGTAGATTCTTTTGGCAGTGCCATGGTGATTAACAGGATGAAATATAAAGTATAAAAAAATTAAATATAAAATATATAAAATTATTTTCTGCTCCAAATGAAATCTGAATTGGCTATAAATGACTCATCACATGCTATAATCCTATTTGGGCTTGAAGAACTGACGTATCATTGTGATTCTGAAAAGTAAGTTTTTTGATCAAGCAGGATTTGCAATCTAGTGCCAATCAATGTTTTGGACTTCAATTCTATAATGTTTTATCATTATTTATGCTGACTATAACTTATAGGAGTGACAGTGATTACACATGGGTGTATCATGTTTCTATCCCTTCAAGATAGATACCAAAACCATTCTTAATCGAAGCGTGCTAAGGAAAAGGAAACCATTAAAAAGCGATGTTTTACTCTACCTTGCTGATCTGATCCAAGTCAGAAAAACATCCTCATACGGCTCTTGATACAAAAGCAAAACATAAAGGAATGCATATAGAAATCCATATGTAAAAATTAAGAGAGAGAAAGTTGGGTATCATCTGGGGAAAAATCGTAATCATTGTGTCCAATGTAAGCCAGATACTGGTGTGTAAAATATTCATGAATTATGCCAGTGTAAACAAATGTTTATTATACATCATTACATATAATTGATGTGATCCAAGAGTTATATACAGAATTGGGCAAGTGCTTCTATCATTTTAGTTTCATTCTCTGGACTGAAGTCAGTGTAAAAATACTCATATATTAAAATTCTAATGATAAAGGATGTGCAATGACCACCTTTGTATTTTCCCCCCTATTCAGTTTCTGTCAGAAATCCAGGTCTTTATTAGTGATTTTGACAGGTCCAGAATTGTTTTATATTGTGTCCTGAGTAGCAATATTTCTTTTTTTTTGCTTTGAAAATCATCTCAGCTGCTCCATAGACTGCTGCCTGGTAAGTTGATAGTTGAATATATCCAAATGTCATCTGAATGAACACTGCACATTTTGAAATCAAGGCTTTGTATTGCTCTGCAAAATGAAAAGCTGGTAATGAGCAGTTGCATTATTAAAAACAACAAGGGAACGCCTGGGACTTTAAAACAAACTTCTCTAATTACCACAATTTAAATGTGCAGCATTAATACCCAACAAACCTATTATAAATAAAAGCTTAAAAGCTTTTAAGCAGGAAAAGAATTAGACTCTTGAATTCCATTAGTGACATCTGATATTGGAAGACATTAAGAAAGTGAAACAGCATAATGCTTGCTTACTTCGCTAACTCCATTTATGCCAAAGTGTATCAATTCTACCAGCTGCTGTGCTAAAGCAACCAGGGCTTGAGATCTAGCTTTCTGAATGCAGGGATACAAAAACAAAAAAACAAAACAGCCTCTGACATATGGACATATTCATCTGTTGGAAGTTAAAACCGACCCCTGTCCTAGGAAAGTGAAATATTTTAGGATATACTAAAAAGACAGAATGCTTCCCCTAAAAAGAAAAGTAGAAACTCAGAGGCAGAAACTCAGCCCCCCCCATCTTTGCTAATGGGCCATTACTCTGGGCCAGTCTATTTTACATAACAAAGTTCTACTCCAGGTAGAGCTATAATAGGAATTGCCCAAAGCCCTTTCATTACATCATCATCCAGCAAGGCTCAACCAAGCCTGGGACTCAGGACATCCTACAGATTTTTTTTTAAAAAAACAAGTTTTATTAAAAGTTTCAACAACAAACAAATCATTACATATTAAATCTTTCCCTGTCTTTCTACAATAATTTCCCCAATATTCTCATAAAACACAAACAAACACAAACAAACACAAAAAAATCTTTTAGTAAAGTACCTTGGCCCCAGTTACCTCTCTTTGCATGGGCAGCGCATATCACTCTTCACAATTCTATCTTATTTAATCCATCTTAATTAAATCATTAAATTTGTATCTTTTGCCCATTCATTATCCCTCTATCTCTTCTTATAATAAAAAGAATTTCTCCTGAAATCACTAATCAGAGTATGATGCCTTTCTATCCTCCCCTAAGTTAGTAAAA
The DNA here is from genome assembly GCF_049901735.1 of Notechis scutatus. Lineage (NCBI taxonomy): Eukaryota > Metazoa > Chordata > Lepidosauria > Squamata > Elapidae > Notechis > Notechis scutatus. The sequence continues at coordinate 254,979,109 of NC_142009.1, read as the reverse complement.
TTAACATTCAACATAACAAATACCCAATTTGGTTCTGCTTGGTACATTCTATCCACCAAAAATGTTTAAATACATTGTATCCTCCTTTCCTTCGATATTTTATTACATTTTAAAAATCAATCATTATTAAAAACTTCAACATTTTAATTTCTTATTAAATCTTAAACCATTCTAATTTACTATTTCAAATATAAATGTTACAATACCATCTTCTGTACCTTAGCAGAATCTTTCTTACAGAAGTTTATATTTCATCCTTTGTCTCTAAAAAAAATCCCTCTTCTCCCATCCAATTTTAAAGCTTTGAGGCTTTTCTCCGCCTTTCCCCTTTCTTTCTTCCCCCACCAACTCTTCCTACCCACCCCCTTCTTCTTCTAACCTCTGCCTTGCTGGGATCCCTTCTCTGTTGTGTTCCCTTTTTCTCTTGTTTGCTATCATTATATTTACTTTGCATCATATTTTTCTCTTTCTCAAATGTTTTTTTAGATCTTAAGTCCTTCATTTTCCTTGCTCTCTTCCTTCCTTCTTCCTTAGATAAGTTTTGGGATTCAATGAAGATGGCGTCTTCATCTCTTCCTTGTTGTTCTTCTTCCGTTTCCATCTGTTCCATTGTCTGTTGGTAATTGACCAGCGCCATTTCTAGAAATAGAAAAGCTTTTTCCATGCCATCTTTGCAGGCTGCTTTTGTTTGCTCATATTCATCCCTCAGGTCTTCAAAAAGGAAAGCCATTATAAATAAATCTTTTCTTTTCTTTATTCCTCTTTCTTCTTACACCAACCAAATATTCCGAGAGAAAGGTAAAACAATCCCAAAATCCACAATCCTCAATAGATCCAAGCAAGCCAAAATTCCCCCTTCCTCTTCCAGGGGTGGTATCAAACAAATAAAAAAAAAGAGTCCAAATCTATATTTTAAAGCCTTATTAAAATTATATTTCTGTCCTCAAATCTTCAAGGCATCTCCTCCAACAAGATCCAAATTTATATATTTTCTTTATCCTCTCCCTTCCGGCTTAATTCCGTCGGGAGGAAGAGTAAACTTTCCTTTCAGCACCTCAAAATAGCCGCTTTTTTTTCTCTTGTGGAAAAAATCATCAAAAAACCATCTTTTCCAGGAATTAAATTAGATAAATCTCAAAGCCCTGGGTCGACCAAGAAGAACTTTCACTTTCAATAACTTTCTCTTCTTCCTCCTGCGCATACTTGCCCGGCTGTCGACTTCTTTGTGGCGGCCATTGCGGACCGCCGCTGCACCGTCCCTGGTAAAAGGGGGGTTCTGCCGGCCAGGGAGGGGGTCTGCAACACCCCCAAACCCTTCCTCCGGATCCCCCTTACCTTCAGCTACCCCTGCAGGGCAGCCTTGCTCCGCACCCGTCCGGGTCGGAGCCCCAAAACGGCTAGCGCGGCAGGGATCGCGCAGCTTCGCGAATCCCTACCGCTCGCGAAGCCGACAAACCGGAAACTGGGACATCCTACAGATTTTGTAGTGTCCCTGACTAGCTAAGTCTTCAACCTGGTCCGCATTCTGAGCGGGAGCACCGACTGTTCCCATTGGTTGGTGCCATTTGACAGCAGACTATATAAGGAGCTGTCAAACGGCATCAGCTGCTCCAGCCAGCTGGCTGCCAGCCCAGCTGGGCAGCCACGATAACCTGTTACTCTTCAAATAAAAGAAACGTTATTCTTCAACTCCGTGTCTGCCTGGTGTGTCTGTCTGCCAACACAACACTGGCGACGAGGATGGGATTACAGAAGAGACGCCCAGGCAAGACAGCTGAGCTAAGTCACTGAAGAAAGAGCTGAGGCCACTGAATGTCAGGAGCTGCAGGCAATCTCTGCGCGCGCCAAATTTAAAGAGCCTCCTCAGCTGAGGAGAAAGTCACTGCCTAACAGGCACTGTTGCGTGCGCCCTTTTGAGGGCGCGAAACTCAAAGTCTCCCTGACTGAGGAGAAAGGCACCACTGCCTGCGTTTCAAAGAGCGCAGAAGGTCTAAAGCCTCCCCAGCCGAGGAACAGACATTGCCCGAAAGGCACTCCGTTGGCACTACCAAGAGCGCAGAAGTCTAAAACCTCCCTAGCCGAGGAACAGACATCGCCCGAAAGGCACCCCCGTTGGCGCTACCAAGAGCGCAGAAGTCTAAAACCTCCCAGCCGAGGAACAGACGTCGCCCTCCGGGCCTGTGAAGGCCGGCGAGACCGCCTCCCGTCTCGGCCGCCGCCGCTGCTTCCACCGCCGCCGCTTCCACCGCCTCCGCCACCGCCGCGCGGCCTCCGCCGCTGCGCGGCCGCCGCTGCAGTCGCCTCCGTCTCGGACGCCGCCACGCGGCCTCCGCCGCCGCGGCCTCCGCTGCAGCCGCCTCCCGCTCGGACGCCGCCGCCCGCGCAGCCTCCGCCGCCGCCGCCGCCTCCCGTCCCGGTCCGCTGCCGCCGCTTCCACCGCTGCCGCCTCCGCCTCTGCCGCCGACAGTCCGAGCGCCTCCTCGACTCCCACCGGCTGCCGAGCGACGGCCCACTGCCGGTGCTGCTGGCGCTGCTCCTCTATACGCCGGTGGGGCTGTGCCTGCTGCTGGTGCAGCTCTTCGTGGGCCTGCTGCGATTCAGCTCCTGGCCCTTCACCATTGTGGACTCGATGCAGCCATTGGCTCTGCAGGTCTGCAGGCCCTTCGTGGCTATGAGCATGGCTAGCGCTTCCTGGTTCACTGAGCTGTTTTGGACTTTCTCGTTACTTTCACCATTTGTTAAGTAAAAGTCTCTCTGCCCTCTTCCATGTGACTCTGGGGGAGGGGTCCTGTATTTAGGGTGGTGGGTGTCAGGAGCTGAACAAGGGGGCGTGCAGCCACCATTAGGGTCCTTCCACCTGGCCTTACATCCCTTGGCGGTGGCTATATGTCCCCAGGGGGTCAAAAGCTAGGTGGGTGGGAGGTTGGATTGTCACTACCCTAAGGGGGGCCGAGGGAGCACGACGTGCCTGCTCCTCTTTTGGCCCTTAGGCCTTGTCCTTCGTAGTCAACTCCCTAACTCAGCGGTCCCCACATATCCCTTCACGCAAGCCACACCTAAACTTGCACGCTGCTCGCCCAAATGGAACTGGCCTGCCATCTCTGCAGCTTGTTACCAAACAGGCGACTGTCAGTACTGACCCTCAGCCCTTAGGATCAGGGGACCCCTACTCCACCACATGCTGGAGGTCACCAAGGCAGGGTCACTCACCAAGCTTGTCAGGGTCTCCTTCCCAGGCTAGGTGCTCCTACCCTGCCCACTAGTTCAACTTCCTCTTCTGTACCATGGATCCTCAGAAGACGGGGCCGCACATGCACTTAGCTAGGGGAAAGGGGTGTAGTGTCCCTGACTAGCTAAGTCTTCAACCTGGTCCGCATTCTGAGCGGGAGCACCGACTGTTCCCATTGGTTGGTGCCGTTTGACAGCAGACTATATAAGGAGCTGTCAAACGGCATCAGCTGCTCCAGCCAGCTGGCTGCCAGCCCAGCTGGGCAGCCACGATAACCTGTTACTCTTCAAATAAAAGAAACGTTATTCTTCAACTCCGTGTCTGCCTGGTGTGTCCGTCTGCCAACACAACAGATTTTCCCCTGCATGACCCCATGGGAGTCTGAAAACCAATCAGAATACAAGCTCAAATTCAAATCCCAACATAGGGCATAAAACCAAGGGACTCTCAGCATCTCTTCCCTTTTCTTTTTCTTCACCCAACATCTTGAAGTATGTGATCATCCTTTTCACTTTGGAGCTTTGGAGCCTTGTGGTCTTGTCCACCATTAAACCATCTTTCCAAGCAGTCACCATGTTTCCAGTGTCTTTCTTCCCCACTTGGAACTGAACCCAGAAGGCTATTTCTTCCAACACATCTAAAACAAAAACATATGACATATGGACTCATTCATCTAAAATCTTTGCACTCCTCATTGCAGCAAAAAGAACTATACTAGTGAACTGATCTTTCTACAAGTGCCCTTGGAAGCAAGCAAGGGAAGTTACATAGAATTTAATGCAGAAGCTGAAGTAGCCATGAATTACCAGTATTCTATATATTTTTTCTTCCAAAATTTCAAAGGCATGGAGGATGGAGGACTGACAAATATAGAATAGAGTAACAGAATAACAGAGTTGGAAGGGACTTTTTTTTTTTGGGGAGTCTTCTAGTCCAACTCCCTGCTCAAACAGATGGTTGTCAAATCTCTTCTTAAAAACCTCCAGTGTTGGAGCATCCACAACCTTAGTGGGCAAGTCATTCCACTGATTTATTGTTGTAACTGTCAGGAAATTTCTCCTTAGTTCTAGTTTGGTTCTCTCCTTAATTAGTTTCCATCCATTGCTTTTTGTTCTGCCTTCAGGGGATTTGGAGAATAGGTTGATCTTCCTTTTCCTTGGGGCAGTTCCTTAGATATTGGAACACTGCTAGTCCTTCTTTTAATTGAACTAGCCCATATCCAATAGCATTCTTTATATATTTTCCCTACTCGTTGAATGCAAAGGCAATTTGTTTACTGCTTTGCATCATTCTGGTCATCTTTCCTAAGTGCTGTTTTGAATTTGGATCATCACATTTGCCCTATTTTGAAAAAGTACAGAATGACTGTATCTTGAGAAAACATAGGGGAATCCACTTTAGACTGTCAGAGGGACTTCTGAATACCAAGGCTAGACTTCCTTCAACAAATAGTTGTCCTGACTGGATGTAAATGTTGATAGATCTGCTGCACAAATGTATGAAATGACTAAAGTGTTAGACAGAGACTGAAGCTACCTTGAATAATGATACCCATTGCACTGTTGACTTGGGGGCGAGAGATAAAACAATGTCAAGATGATAGCTACAGCCACACAATTAAAACCCTAGTTAAAAACAAAGGAGCAAAGTTAGATTATGTGCATTTTTAAAATCTCCCTTTCTCACTCCTGTAAATGCTTCTAGTTCACTGAGTACTTTTAGGCTAGATATTATCAGCTAGAGAGGAGTGGGCTCGGAACAAAGACATTCAGATTATGTTCATCCCTTGGCACAAAAGACAGCTGCATACTTTGGGCCGGTCCATCCCTGTCAGCTCTAATCTAGGACAAGCCTGCTGATAAACACTCATCTACAGCACACATTGATAGATTCTCTGTAAGAAGGAAAGTGAACGCAGTCCAACGAGAAGCAGATCCTGCATCCATGAAGGACAAACTCTTCAGAAAAACACTATAGCACTATTTCTTAACCTACCTTGCAGTTAGTATTGATAGAAGAGATTATTTGTAGCCCAGGGTTGAAATGAAGAGTGTTTGGTGTTCTCTGAGCTTGGTTGTTTTCTTGCAGATGTTGCCCAATGACTTTACCTAGTCTGGATAATGAAACAACTGCAAGAAAACAACCAAGCTCCAAGAACACCAAGGACTCCTTGCTTACAGTTAGTGTAACATGAAGGAGAGCCTTCCCATTTGTGCTATTTTGTCCTTCCAGAAGAAAAGTAGGACACTGACATAAACAACTAGAGCAACCAATGTCTTTTTCATCTTGTTTGTAAGCAGAGAAGTCAAAGGAAACATTTCATCCAAGTTCTCCAAGGGCTAAATCAGTGCCAGAATTTAACTCTCAAACGTATCGTATGAAGAAAAAGAAAAAAAAAACCTGAAAGAAAGAACCCTCAGATAAGCACAGAATGCACATTCATTTTGTATTCTTTGAGCTAGATAAGTAAAAGGAAACCTGCAGTGGGCAGAACTAGAAAAATCTATATTCCTGGACTTTGGATTTTAACTATTGTCCCAATCTAATTATCTACTGGGCTGGTATAGCTATCTATTGATTGTTATACAGAATGATTTTCTACTGTTTGTTTTAATGCCTATTTTCATACTCTGTGGGTTAAATTAGCCCCTTAGAGGTCACATTTATTTCCTTAACACTTATGCTTTTTAAAATTTCTAGCTGATTAATTTTTATTTTTAGATTCCTTTTTCAGTTGGTTATGAAATAATGAGTGATTCAATAGCAAAACTACCAGATAAATGCACATCTATACAGGTGTTCCCCACCTATTTCTTTAAGCTTACATTTTGTCTTTCTTTTCATACCACATTTCAAGTGGTTTATAACAATATCCAACATAAGAGAGAAAAATAATACAATTAAAATCAAGCCAAAATTAAAACCAGTGTAACTAAAATCAGAATTAAAGTCAGTTAAAAATGAAAAGCCTGGTGAAAAGAGAGGGTTTCTTAGTATGATATAACATATATTCCTAGACAATTTATCTTAATAAATTATCTGAATACAATTAAACCCTGTTCTGATATTTGAGCAAAAAGTAAGTCTCCTAAGTTATTTACTGAGGGGTAACATGATGAACATATTTAGAAAACAGACAAATCTAAGGGCATGGTATGGAGGTGTTTTGTTTAAAAAGGAGAGAAAGAGAGAGAACTTCAGCAACAAAAATCTAAGAAGCAATTTTTTTCTTTAGATATATTTTGGTGTCTCCCAATATAGCAGAACTCATGAAGTTATTCAGGAGAAACAGCTGGCAAAAGCTGTCATAGATTACTCTGTCAATGAGAAGTGCAGGCCAGAAGAGTATGGGAAATGCACGAAAGCCAATTTGATTTAGTGGTTAAGGCATCACATTAGAAACCAGAAGACTGTGAATTCTAGTCCTGCCTTAGACATGCAAAGTTGGTGAAGTAATTTTAGGACAGTCACTCTCATAAAACCCTACCTACCTCACAAAGGTGTTGTTTTGATGGTGGGGGAATAGGAAGAGATAGGAATATTATATATGTTTGTCAGCTTGGATTACTTATATAAATAAATCTGGGAAAAATAAATACAAATTAAAAATGTATCTCTCTGAATATTTGCTCAATTTTCAAAATTACCGGTAAAATAATTTTTCTTACTATCTGGGATCTGCTAAATTAAGATTATGGGTGGTTTTACTCTCACGTTTTTAACATTTTCTATTGCAAACCAAATGTCAAAGTAGATGGTCATTTGATGACTGAGGAAAAACATGTATTTGATCCTGCATTGCTTTCGTACACCTGGGGATGGATTTTTCCATTAATGGCAGCAACTTAAATCTCACTGTGGAACACGGACAGTGAGTTTATCCAATTCTTCCTTTTCTCTGCAAACCTCTGTGCCACTTTTAATTTAGGCTGCTATCCTTAGGGACTCACAGTCTTTAAGGAGCAGAATATAATTCAGAATATGGCACTGAAAGGAGAAGGAGCATGCTTTATATTTTGCATTACTTTTACAATATATTACAGTCAGTTGTGAATGTCTGCTTTAAAGAATGACACTCAGAAAGTATTTTACAGTGTTTTTTACCTGCTCTTTCTTAGCATATAATCTATCTCATTCACAGATCTTGTGTAAAGTATATATTTATAATTTGTCTTTAATTGCATGGATATATGAATAGAATAGACACATACCTTAGATGTTTGGTTAATCACTTCAATTGTTGTTAGTAACATGATTGTCAAGTGAATCTGGCTTCCCCATTGACTATGGTTGTAGGAAGGTCAGAAAAGGGCCTCCATGATCCCAGGACACTGCAACCGTCATAAATATGAGCCCATTGTCAAGCATCTGAATTTTGTTCATGTGACTCTGGGGATATTGCAACAGTGGTAAGTGTAAAAAATGGTCATGTCACTTTTTTTCAGTGCTGTTGTAACTTTGAATGGACACTAAATGAACTGTTTGTAAGTCGAGGACTACCTGTACAGCTGAAAAATCATTATTCAGTATTTTGCTTTTTTGTTCTTTACTACCTTTGCTTAAAGCTTTGAATCTTTCAATTAAAATATGTGCACAATAGACAATTTATTTATTTATATATTGCATGCTTGAATTATGATTTGGAAACAGTAGCCTCAATTTCTGTGGGCATGACAGAATGACAGATAATTTTGGAAAAAAAACATTTTGCAGGGTCAGCTAATCTCTATTAACATATTAGGTTTAATTAATTAATTTGATTACGTCACCACTGGTCTAAACTTTTCTTCCTCTTTCCTCTCATTCTATGGGCTGCCACAGAGAGGAAGGGGTCAATATGTTTTTTAAAGCACCTGTAGGCCAGACAAGGAATAATGGATGGAAACTGAACAAGGAGAGATTTAACTTGGAAATAAGGAGAAACTTTCTGACAGTGAGAACAATCAACCAATGGAACAGCTTGCCTTCAGAACTTGTGGGAGCTTCATCACTGAAGGCTTTCAAGAAGAGATTGGACTGCCATTTGTCAGAAATGGTGCAGGGTCTCCCACTTGGGTGGGGGGTTGGACTAGATGACCTATAAGGTCCCTTCCAACTCTGATTATCTATTTCATCTTTAGTTTGGAACACATTATGACACGTATCCTCCTAGAAGTCAACGTTCATTATTCTATTTTCTCATTTCCTTCTTTATTCCTTGTTTTCTTTTTCTTCTCTCTCATTTACTTCTTGAAAGCAGAGAAGGTTTTACCAATGAAAACTATATTTGATTCCTGGCAGAAGTCCCCAAAGACAGAAACTAAGTTGCTGTCAGTCTAGGAAAGGTAATGATTTGCAGTGAAGGAATGACAGGAGAATGGGGTCCTTAACTTCTCACTCTTTTTTCTGCATGATACTAGAATGTGATACAAAGGAGAACAGATCTCACTTTTGAAGGGCTGTCTGAAGACACACTCTCTCTGAAAAGCTTTCATGTCCTAGGTCGGTTTGAGAGATATAGACACAAAAGAAAGAGAAGTAAAGGCTTGACGTTTTTTAATATTAGAACCTGAATAACCAAACAGAGGAAGGCCATGGATCACTTGGTTGCAATCATCGCCAAGAAAAGTAGGAAATGAGTCATCATGTGTTGTAGAAAATAGGTATGAATTTGATCGTATACATCGATTAGTAACTCTGTAACAGCAATCTACTCCCCCTAGAAATTTCAGGGACAGCAATATATATAGAACACTTTGCAGTATGTGCAATTACAAGTCTAGATTATCTGTTCAGGAAACATTGTAGCTGGAAAACCAGAAATAATTAAAAGAGGCAGTCCTAGGGCTTATGATATGTTCAGAGTTACCAGATGTCTGGCAAAAAAACTGTGTGTCCTTCTTTTGGTCCTCATATCCTCCATCTGGCAGTATAGATTTAAAATAAAATATTGTCTGGGTATTTGAGTTTGGGGGTGGTGGGGAGGCTGCTGGTACTGTCAAATTAGATTCCTTCATTGATGGAACCCACAACATTCACTTCCTGCAGGACCTAACCGGATAGGTAGATGCATTTAGGGTAAGGCTGTCCCTCAAACAACTTGTGCCGTGTTGTAGTTATCTGGTTGTCATCTAGATTCCTGAAGATTCCAGCCATTTATCAGCCAGTGTTTAAAAACTAATCCCTTCCTTTCAGTATTGGTTGTAATATATTTTGGAGCAGGGCTGGTACTTTGTCTTCTTGCAGTTTACTTTTTGTTTAATATCTTTTTTGTCTTCTCATTTTCTCCAGAATTTTTCTTCACACTGTCAAATAATGACCAAATAATAGTTCACATTCAGAATATTTTATTCTTCGGTAATTCTCTATTTCATTACAAACATTCAGATCAATCATGCTTTTATTCACGCTTTTTTTTTCACGTAAATGCATGGAAATATATATTTGAACTATATATTTGAGACAGACTTTTTCAATCACATTTTTATTCTATTTCCATTGATATGGATGAAATGACTTGATTAAACTATGTATTTTAAACATAGGCCTTTTGCTAAGCAGATAGACTCATCAGTCACCATTCTTATTTATTCTTATATTTCCGAATAGCCCATCACCTTTGCAGTGCTCTGCCATCTATCTAGTCATCCATTATTATCATCTAATAAAGTTTATTATCATCCACATGGATCACATTCAATCAAAATGTTGTGCAATTTTCCTTGAACTTGTTCCTGATTCTTCTATGATCAAAAGGAACTGATAAATAGCATACAACTATTCAAGAACTTTCAATTACTAAATTGTATATGATGCTGTAGCATTGTAGATTGCATCAATCCATTCATTATGACATGTATTTAGCTCTCTCATTTATGTGTGTGTGTATGTGTATGTGTGTGTGTATCCCCCCGCAAGTCTCTGCTTCCACTCCATTCAGATCTATAATATCTCTTCTTTTTCTCCTATGATGTATTTAGTCAGCTGTTTAACATATATTCTTCCAAATTTTAGCAAAAAAGATAAAATTAAATAAATGTTCATATAAACTGTGCTGCATCCATGGCTGAGCTTTACTAGATCTTAGCAGCAAAGCTGGTTGTTGTCATTACCATTTTTAATATATATCAATATATTTTGACAATTGGTAAGATCCCAGCTGTCCTTTCCTCTCCCATCTAGTGCCACCTATTAGCAGGAAAAGTAACTATCGATGTCTCTACATGGGATATGTGGACCAACTAGTCCATTTGCATTTGTTCTTTGCTATAAGACTGTCACTCTCCTTAGAAATTAGCAGCATAGTGCTATCTGAAAGAAAGACAGAGAACTACATAGTGCCATTCACCTGAAATGCCTTGTGTAGAACAGCACAACAAAAGTATAACATCTTTTCATATGACTATTGATCTCCCAGGTTTCCAGGAGATCTCTAGAAAATGAGAGCCAGTGTGGTATAATAGTTAAAAGTATTACATTGGCCCCAGGGGAATCCAAATTCGAATCCACCTTTAGTTACAGTAATTGGTGTCTTTAGGCCAGTCATTCTCTCTCAGTGAATTCTACTTCATGGACCTGTTGTAGGAAAATATATGGGGAAACACTATGTACATTGCCTTGAGCATGAATGAAAAGATGACATATATATTAAATAAATGAATATATGGGGAAAATACCTGAATACTTTCATCAGACTCTTTAAGGTGCAGATGTCTGCATCCCCAGTAGTTATTGCTGCTAGCAACATCTCCAAAAGGAAGACAGGAGAAAGGAACCTCCCCACATCCCAAGCAACCTGTCTTTACATTCTGAGCCTCCCCCACTTCTTCACTCCTTTTGCTTTGGTGCCCATCTAAGCCACCCCAGATTAACTGGTTTCCCTCCTCACCTATTTGGTTAAAGTACAATATTTGAGCAGATTTGGCTGGAGAGCTTTTGCCATCATGCATCATACATCCCTTACTCAAGGCCCAATCCTCTTCAAATCCCCTCCTTGTGTTAGGTTGTCTTACCCACATCTCTGGAAGAGGGAGGAAGACAAGGAAAGGTAGCAGTGAATGGAGAAGCTGGAATGATTAACCTGGCATTCCCTCCCCTCAAAAAAATAAATAAATCCTGTGGGAATGCTTCAAATGCTTTAATGTTTCCCCAGCTGGATTCAAGACAATTATTTTATGTTCCATCTAATGAAGCATTTTTATCATACCTCAAATGGGAGAACAGGAAACATGATTAAAAATGGTTTGGGTTTTGTTGTTGTTGTTGTTGTGCTGTTGTCAGTTGAACTGATTTAATTAGCAAAACTAAGCCTGGGCTTTTTTTCTCAGCTTTCTTTCCCATCTACTCCCCCTTCTTTCTGTTGCCCAGAAAATTCTTGTTAGTTGTCTACAGTGGATACTACTTTCTCATTGCCTTCATTTTCTTGTACACATTTTTCATCCCTCTAAATTAGGCATGTTGCCTTTCTCTGAGATTTTAGTAGCCTATACAACTAACAGAGAAGTTAATTATGTTGCAAGGGAACTGCTGAGCTATATTAGCAGATCACCCAAGGAGCAAAGAGACATTTGGTTGGGTGAGAAAGTGTGAATGGATATGAGAAAAACCTAAAATAATTTCACACCATCCCTACAGAATCCAGTCTGTAGAAAAAAAAATGTGAAAAGTTAAGCAACAAGTGGATCCAAAGGGGAAAAGTACAGATGCTTTCAACTGAAATGCCTCACCTATAGAAATCTAGGACGACATTAGTGAGCAATAAAATGAAACTCTTTTATCCTTGTAGAAGAATATCTCTTTCAGAAATGAAGTTTTCATGTGTATATTGATCCCTTTTCTGAGTTGCCAATTCTCATTTCTGTTATTTCAACCTGCAAGGGTGAAGGAATCAGCCTATAGAAGGCCAATCTTTCTCACAGCCAGAACAACATGGCAAAAGGAAGAAGGAAGAGAGTGCTTGCAGCATTTATTTACCTGGTTAATAGGCACCAAACAAATCACTAATTCAGACCTTGGCATTCCCAGGTTCATCACTAATCACTTCTTAGAGTGTCTGCATGGCAAGATATGTGCAGGAGGAAAAGGAAAGGTCCACTTCTACAGGGGAACAGCTAAACTAGGTTCTAGGCCACCCTCTGAAACACAGTTAACAAGGAAGTCTCATGCTTTTTTATGCGGGATAGGAGGATATGTTTTTAGTTTTACAAATGCACATTTTTGTCTTATTTTTGTCACTACTCACTTTCTCTTCTATTCTCTTCTTACATTCCGAATTGATTTTTCCACATATCAGAGTTGTCAACAGATGGACACCATGAATATGCACATCAAGGCTGTCATCTAATGCTTTTTAGAGAAAAAAAAACAAGGAAAATACGCTATTAACCATACTCGTTTCTCTGAAATATGCAACATTTCCTGCTAATACAATTGATAGGGACATAATCTTTGTCAGTTTTGGCAGATTTTGCACAGACTGCCAGAAATTCAACAAAAGGTCAATATCACACCACGCACACATGTATGCTACTCTATGCAAATTAGGATCTGTAATCTCAAGACTATCTTTCAATATTGTTGCTCCCAACCCACCAACTCAAATAACAAGGCTAGTTAAATATTCATATACAGAGACAATCTAATGCAATTAGATCACATTTAGAAACGTTGACTATGAAGTCTTATCAATCTAAATAAAAATAAGCTAAATAAACAAATATATTTATTCTACCTCCAGTACACTAAACTACAAAAACTGTGTATCTTTTCAATAAAACATTAAAATATATAAAACCAGGATAGCAAGAACAAAATTAATTAATACAAATATATCACTTAATGAACAATTTATATGTAACATAAATTGTAAGGCCTTTTTGGTAATATTACGGAATGTAGAAAGGAATCAATTTGAACCCTTTGAACCCCATTTTCCCATTAGCCCATTATTTAATATGTTACTGATCCAGCTTCTACCATCACACCCACCAGCAAATTTGGCAATAGAGCTTCACTTCACTTCACTATAATCAGACAATGCATCTAATATGATAGATAGCTATTTTCAGCATGATCAACTCATTGCTGAAACATCACATGACTTTTATACTTTTTTTAATACACTTTCCCCACCATGTATAATAGATGGATATTAAAAAAACAACAACATTTAAGAAACAACTCTGTCCTTGAGGGAATGGTGAGCAAAACATCATGGACCATGTAATATGCCGATTTCAATATTTTGGCAATATTAATTGTACCCATCCAGAGAAATTTTCTGAACAGAAAGATCAAATGTATCTTCTCAGATATGCACATCTCTAGCACCTGAATAAAGTTTTGCACTGTAGGAGCACTAAGCCTCCTACATCACCAGGAAGACATGAGATGTTTCAATATTATAAAGGTTATTGGTCTTTTTAGGTTTTATTTTGATTGCATAGGTATTCAACCTGAATGCTTACAACATACACACGTACACATACACATGCCTATCTATGCACATACACACACATTGTAAAGATGCTTTTGTGTTGCTACTGTGGTTCAATCTTAGTTTTCATATAGATTTCTTTACTTTCTTCATTTATTCTTCATTTTTATGACATTATATGAAAACCAACAGCAATGCAAGTTCAATAGAAAAATAAGTTAGTTAATAAAACAGACTCTATTGTGTTAATTAGTGATACTTCCATGTTCTCTACAAATAGATTTCATTTAATTAATTTAATGATACAAGTCATTTTAGCTATTACCATGATGCCAATTTCTATAAAGTTCATAATTTTTTTTCCAAGTACAGACTTTTTTTAAAAGTATGGTATGACACTATTGTTTATTTTTATTTTTTTTAATTTGTCAATTGCTTACAAGATAATAGGTATAAGTAAAGACATAGTTATGAATACATGGATACATATAAGAAAAATAAAAAATATATAAAAGAAACAATAGGACAGGGATGGTAGGCAAGTCCACAGGTTCAAAAAAGTAGATGTTTTGAATGAATGGTGTTGTTTTTTTTGTAATTGCCAATCAAGAGTAGTGTGCCTTAGGCTCATTCTGTCTTTCATTATGCAAAACCACTAGAATTTGACAATAAGGTGGGCAGCATATAAAGTGAATGAATGAATAAATAAATAAATAAATATTGTGATAGAAAGTTATCATAAATAGACGGATTTTTTTCTGAATGGTTCCATTCATCTGTTTCTAAAACACCAATGCACAATGTACAAAAAAGAATTCACAGTTAAGGTCAGTGGTGGGATTCAATTTTTTTTTTACTACCAGTTCTGTGGGTGTGGCTTGCTGGGCATGGCAGGGGAAGGATACTGTAAAATCTCCTATCAGAGGTGGTATTTCCTGGTTTCCAAACTACTCAAAATTTCCAGTACCGGTTCTCCAGAACTGGTCAGAACCTGCTAAATACTACCTCTGGTTAAGGTACTCATGATGCATGAGGTATGACAGAACCAGCCCAAACTGCTGGTGATATAGTTGCCAAGGCTGAATTACATTGACAACATTTATACAACATGACTTCTTCAAGAAATGAAAAGAATTCTATGTGAAAACACAGAAAGCACTCCTGGGAAATATATTGAGTCAGAAAATAATGCACAATAATTTACTACACAATATAAAAAGTCTGATTATTTTTTTATTACTGTACTACAGAGGATCATTCATGGTGCACTGTTGTCTTGACTGAAAAAAGAAACAAAAATATTTTGAAAGTTTTTACACAAGTTTCTCTAGAAACTGTGTTATTCACTGGATAGTTTTCCTAGAGACAGCAGTTGGGAGACTATATTACAGCTTATTCCTGGATTTCTTTTATTGTTCAAGCAGTATTTATCCCAGCACATTCTAGCTCAATAAAGTTCACAGTTTAGCTGTCTTTTAATTGGCAATATCATTAATATGGGCTTTAGAATGCATACATTTCTGTGAACAATATCACACATCACCTATCTTTGAATGAAGAAGCAGGGCTTTTGAAAGAAACTTTACTCTTTGTCAAATAGCTGACAAAGAATTTGCAGGAATGTTGAATTTAAGTCAGAAAGGAGTAAAACAGCTGGAAGTAACCTTTTAGCTAATCAAGACACAGATGAGCAATTAGCCAAATTGGACTTGAAGAAGGTTGGCAAATTGCCTACCCCATGAGGGTAAAAGTGCCTCAAAGTGAAATCTCTAACTTTTTGGTGCCTGGGCTGAAGGAAGGTGGAAAGGTGAGGAAAAAAACAACCTAAGGACTATTTTTCTTGAGATCAGTGATGTGCAATAGCTTTATCAGGATTTTCAACTATACATTTTTAGCATCATCAGTGCTGTATTACTGGTTTTAACAGCCCTTTTTTTTTTTTTTTTTGGTGTTCTTATACTATTAGTGTTCCTATTACAACTCCTTGAAACTGCAATCTCGCTGAATTTACAGCATTTAGTTCACAATTATCTCTGGCTTATCAGTTCATTTCAGCCCCATTACTATTCTGTAAATAGAACTTTGGCCTTCCTTATGGTTTGCCTCTTAGTTAAACACTCAGAAAACTCCAGCTTAGGGCAGGATAAAACCAAAAGAAATGGCAGATTCTTAAAGTCTAGAAATCTCCCTGTTTAGGAATTAAACCATCCATCTATATAGTCTATTGTTGTAAACACAAATGAACAGCAATCTTTCATGTTTTCAGTGAAGAATTTTCTTGCCCTATCTGAAAATGCCATAAGGATGTTTTTGGGGTTTCCAACATAGAGTGGATTCTATAACATTGACTATGATTCAAAGAGTTGAGTTGCAATGGTGGAAAAAAACGTACTTTAATTTGACAATACAGTGAATGGAAGACAAGACCGCATCATATCCCTTCTGAAGACAGAACTGAAGAAAGTTCAGCAAAAATGAAAATACCTGTGGAAACAAATGCTTCATAGGGTGTAGATAGTTCTTGTGCATACAATTTGTCATGGGAATAAAAGGAAGGGAACAATGTGTCACTGAAACTCTCTTGTTGCTTAAGTAAAAATGTAAAGCCTGTCTTTACATTTTTAAAACGTGTATCAGTGATTAATCTTGTTTCCATGAATAATACCTGCTTCTCAGTTGAAAGGAATATGAAAGGAAATGATTTGGAGATATTGATTGGTGTTTCTTATTGATCACAATGATTTGATTTAATTGACCAAAGTTAGGCTTTTCATCATTGTAGTGTTGACTGTATAGAAACTAAAAAGCAAAACCACCTAAAAAAAATTAGCATCAGATTTCAGATGAAACTTAAGAATGCAGAGGAATGTGGCCTAAAACCATAGCTGCATATTATGTTCTCTCTTTCTGCTGATAATTTGTAGAAAAACAAAAAGACAGTATGACGTAGTTGTGCTATTTGGTTTACTGTTTTAAGAAGTGGTCACTTGATGCCAGAAGCATACTGTCTTGCCTGCAGGCTACACAGTTTTTTGGATCGACAACGTTTATTTTAGATGCCTACATAAATAATATAACCTTTAAAAGAAACAAAGCTCTTCTATTTATAGTTTAATTTGGATTATGAACAAATGCATGGACAGTACAACTAGGCAATCTCTTTGGAGCAGGTGCATGGTTTGTGATTGCTTCATAAATAAGGCATTGTACAGCAAACAAAGAAGGAAACTTGCTAAGGAACAGTTACAGCTTGTTGGTGCCCAACAAAATCAATAACAAAATCTGAGAAGTATTTATGGCTGGACAGTTGGCAAGAATGACTCATCAAATTAGGATGGCAATTGAATGACTGGTGAACTGGAAAGGGAAGGGAATAAGAATTTTCCTGGTTATAGAATCTGAAACTATCAAAGCAAGGCTGTGGGAGAATAACAGTTTGTTAAAGGGGAACAAGATGAAAGGACACTGAATGAAATCAAAAGCTCTCTGGAAAAGAAATTACAGTGCATATAAAGGTTATGCATGTCATCTAGCAATAAATACACGCGTGATACTGAAAAGGGCAAAGCAAATGGATAGAGAAGTGCAGGAACAATCCAAGAAGAGAGGAAATAGCTAGCAGTTGTTATTTGAAGCTCTTGGGCTGCACTACACTTGTTGAGCAAAATACAAGCACAGCTAGAGAAGCAAATGACATTAATATTTCATAGATGCATATTCGTGGGGGGACTAGAGCTGAATAATGAGGATTTGATTTAATGACAAAATAAACAGTACTGAAAATCAAAACCAATAGCAGTTTAATGTTTGGGGGAAATACACTTCCATCCTAGAGACAGAATTGTCATATAATTCAACATCCATTTGGAAAACACATTAAATTAGATTGCACGTTTTAAGCAGCAAGACCCAATTTGGCAGTCCTGAAGGCCAGAATGAAGGGTATTGGTGATAAAACAAAGCAAAAGAAAACGAGAATTTATATGAGGGTTGAAAACAAATTTTATAGTAAGATAGCAGTTGGTTACTTTCCCATTTGCTCTTGCTAGGGCATCTAGCACAGGATGGCATTTACTTTGTAATTCAAGCGCTTCTCACATTTTCTAAGAGAGCCATGTATTTTTTTTGAAAGAAACACTTCATTAGATGTGGAAGTAGACCTGCCTTTTACCAAAGTCTTCACATTAGAAGTCTGTTTGCTGAAGCAAAATGGCTTTCCATGCACATGGATAGGAAGCCACACCAGCCAAGAATAATGAATAATTGCTTCAAAGAAATGAAAAGGGATCTTGGGTGAGGTGGGCAATTTTCATCCTGTGTCATTCTCCCCATTTAGAGGAAATTGTTGAGAAAATGTTGGACTGCAGCTTCAGAAATTGCAAGAGAAATGGATTACTGGATACCTTTTAGTTACTTGGTTATAGGACTGAGACAGCATTGGTAGGACTTGGTTATAGGACTGAGACAGCATTGGTAGGACTTTTGATGATCTCAGTTGGGATGATAATGGTGAGATCACGTACATCTTGGCCACCTTGTATGACTTCTCTAATTTCAGTGGGAAGGACAATATTGCAAGTTATTTATTTATTTATTTATTTATTTATTTATTTATTTATTTATTTATTTATTTATTTATTTATTTATTTATTTATTTATTTATTTATTTATTTATTTATTTATTTATTTATTTATTTATTTATTTATTTATACATACTGCTGTCTATTTGCACATGGTGATTCAAGACAGCTTACAGAATATAAAACATTTAAAACAATAAAACTAATAAAAAGTATCAAATAAATTAATATAATATAATATAATCTCCCTACCCCTGCCCCAGTGATAGCACATCACATGAGCCATTTGATGGGCTCCATCCTGCTCTGGGTTCCCCAGGCCCATGGCAGAACCAGATCTTCAGTGCCTTCCAGAACTGTATTAGAGTGGGGGGCCATTCTAATCTCTGGGGGAATGATGTTCCAGAGAGAGGGAGCCACCATGGAGAAGTGATCAAATAAAGCCATCAAGATACTTTCCCACTATTTATAGAGGCAGTGGGAACCTGGATGTGGAAGAATAACTGAGGCACAATCCTGAAAAGACTAAGTAGGTATGAGTTTTGAAAACTCCCAAATCTTGGAGGACTGAAATTTGCATCTTAATATGAAGTTGCACTCCCCAAATAGAGCTAGTGTACAAGATGGAGGTCCCCTTAGTCCTTTTGCACCCTTGGTTGAGGAGCAAGTGATAGTCATGGCTAAGATTTATCTTGCACAGCTCCTTCCTGCGTACTAATTTTGTTCATTCTTTGACCTGGATGTCATTGCCCCTCATGTTTTGGTCACCTCATCTTTGGACTAATGCAATGTACCCTTGAACACCACATAGAAGTTGCAACTAGTTGGAATGATATGACTCAAGTAGTGGCAGGAATTCAGGCATATCCATGCTCTAAGTTTTTTTTTTTTTTAATGTTATCTAATGGGACCCAGGAAACCTGATTCTAGGGTACTATATTTGGTGATACATATCCTGTGAACAGCCTACTTCCCAAAGAGTTACTTTGATTTTCCTGCTCTTTTGTGAAGCATTAAAAATCCGTTCTTCCCCCAAAATTAGGCTTGAATATTGGCTAAACCAATCTGGTGTGGTGATAGTTTAGTTTGTTGGGTTTTACTGTTTGCGTAAAACAATTGTATTTGTTTCTTTTTAAAATCATTACTGTGGTTATTTAATTGATAACCACCCAGAATCAATATTGAACAGGTGTTCATATAAATCCACATTATACAATTAATTAATTATAACCCATTGCTACTAAACGTTGAGCTGTGATCTTTGGACAAGTTGCCTGGAATTAGTTCAGTACTTGAGTACTTGAACAATGGCAAGTGGAAACTGAATCTTGTTTCTATTGGAGATATCCAATGCATAGTTGTGTAATAGACAAAGTCATAGTCATAATCAATTTATTATTTTCTTTTAGTTGTCAAGGATAAAAGAAGGTTCACCCCGACCCCAATCCTATATTCAGAAAACCTTACATTTTCAAAGTACTTCAGACTATAAGGCAGGTACTTCTCAGTGACATTCAATACTTCCAAATGGTATGTTAGACATAAATATTATGCTCTCTTAGGTTTTCAAAATAAATGGAAGAACCAACCTTAAAGATAAATACTAAAGCTGATAAAATATACAAATATGTGATTCTTCCTCCTCATCTATCAATTATCATTTTTCTCCAAAACACTGTAGACTATTTGACAAAAATATGATAGCTGGTGGCATAGGAAGATCTGTGAAAGTTAGCTCTTAAAATGGGGTTTATCTTGGATACTATTCCATTATAACTAGATTCTTATTGAATCTAGTATAGTTGAGAGAGCTGTTTTAAGGAAACAAAAAGAGCATAATCTTCTCATGAACCAAATTCTTTACAAACTCCTAGAGTTTATTCCTTTGAGAATCAAACTATGTTTTAATTTGATTTTTTTTTCAAGGTCCTTTATGGTGCTTCATGAATTCTATCTTTAAGTGGTTTAAAGCACAACATTGTAATCAGCAAGTCAGAAAACATAAACAACACCATCATACACTGTAGTATCTCTTAAATAATGCAATGTTCTATTCCAAAAAAGAACAAATTGTAATCAAGACTTCTCAAGTGCTAAGTACTATTTGCATTTTATTTTATTATTTGCAAATTCCCTATTCCTTTTGCAGCATTTTTATCATAGATTAAGCCCTTCTAGATTTAAAAATAAATCACTAAAAGTGATATGAAGAAAATTGCAAGAACTGTAATGCATGGCATGAAGGTATCCATGTTACTTATTTGTCTGTGTTATAAAATGATTCAGTTTACATAAAGAAAATGAAATGGATAATAAAATTATATTGTATCATTATACATTCAGAACAGAATGTGCCATGTCTATATTAACTTCAGAAAATATGTCTATATTAACTTTAAGAAACTTTGCAAACATCAAATCGGAAGTGCTAAGTACCATTAAAAGGGCTCTTGCTTAAACATCAAACATTCTCCTCAAATACTAAGTAACAGAAGCGAATAACAAAGTACCCATTTTTAATTGCTAGAGTTAAGTGAAGGACAGTTATGTTATGAAGAAGACATTCTATCTTGCATCCTGAATAGTTAATATGCTTCCATATCTTAAAAAATCTTCCAAATATTCCATCTGTGGATAGGAAGTTGCTTGGATAGGAAATAGAACATCTATCCAACATGAAAGAAACATTGGTGTGTGTTGCAAATAGTTTAGAAATGCAATGGATTACACTGCAATGTATTAAAAGTGGTAATTATGGTAAATGCTTCTTGGGCACTTTAAACTTCAGGCTAATCTTGTTCAAGGGAAGCATTATGTTATAATGTCAAAAATTTAACTGTAATTACAGGATCTATTTTTGGTCTCACACAGGAATTTATTTCATATGTATTTATATTTATAAATTTCCTGGGAGCTCTAATTAATTGTGAAAAACACCCTCTTGCTTGATTTGCTTTTATTTAATCTACTGAAAAGTTAGCTATGTTGGGAAGAAAATATACTTTTATTATTAGAATAACCCTCCAGCATTTTCATTACAAGGTTTTGTTGTAGCTTAGTGTTACTCCAATCATCATCGTGTATCTTAATTGCTTTATAATTGTGTTTCAATTATTGCCAATCAGTTAATTATTGTCTTATTCAACTGATTAATTAGTTGGAACATTAATCACTTTATAAGGTGAGCTATGCTTGTGAACATGGGATAAGGAGTTGGTGGGATTCAGCAGCATTCAAATGGTAAAGAACAGCAGTATGGAATAGCAGGTTAACACCAACATGACTTGAAAAGTTTTGAAAGCCTGTCAGTATAATGAACAAGTCAGGATTCAGATAAGTAATTGTGACTTTTCATTTCTGCAGCTTAACCGACAAGCAAAACGTTAATCTATTTCTTCTGCAGGGTGGTCTGTAGTATACACCTCTGAAATGTCATTCTTTTTTCCTTTTATATTAACCTATATGTATGTTCACAGGAAAAAAAAGTGACAATAAAGTTATCTCATCTCATCTCATCTCTCTCATCTGCATTCTAGGAGGCTTTCATCCTTGTTTTTATTCATTTCTGTAGATGTAGTGGTCTTTTAGTTATAATGCAACTCCATCTCTTCCTTTGTTAGATCTGTTTCTTTTGGACAGTTTGTATCCTTCCATCAGTAAGAGAAATCAAATAAACTGCAACAGAGGGTTTGTTCATTTCAAACATGTATATATCGCTGAATAGGACTACAGAGACAACCTTAAATAAGGAATGAAAGTGGGTAAAGAAATGCATCCCCAAGAAAGAGGAGGGAGAGGCAAATTCAAGGCTACCTTGCTTTGAATCTGTTTGGTATAAGAAGAGGCAAACTTTCAAATTTTCAAGATTATTTTATTATGCCCAACCACATTCAAGACCCTGTAATCTTTGGGGCAGCTATTTTGTGACCAATCCTATCTAATGGTTGATAACAGCTATATGTCAGCAAGTAGCATATACTCTCGCTCCTGGACCACTATCTCCCTATAAAGCCATCACCTGCACCAGAAACCACTTTTAAAGCTGCTGTTACACCAGTAACCGTGAGTAAACCTGAGTCCAAAAAACAAGCCCAAAAACGCTAGATTCTGAAGCTGTGGAGCCCAAATATTCCTGCTAACAGATCCGGAGCCCTCCTCTCCTTCCCCAGAGAAGTGAAGCCCTTTCCTTCACTGGAGCCTGCCTGCGGAGTGCTAACAACCTACCTTCATTTAAATCCCACACAGCTGATAGAAGTTATCTTCCACGCCAGACAATGCATTTCCTTTAATATCCCCATGCAGTTTTCACTGCCACATCGGTCAGCTGGCAGAAAAAAAAAAGAAAACGAGGGAGGAAAAAGCCCTGAGGCTCTTAGTAGCCAAAAGTCACCCTGGACGGCAGAGGAATGCTTTTGAGACTGACTCAAGAAAACCTCTCCATCCGAACTAAAAAGAGACTTAGCATGGCTAAATCAAAGCTGTGACAGAAGTAAAAAGAAAGGAAAGATCTTGTAACAGCGTGCTTAATCTTGGTAAAAACCACTCCAATTTCTGCAGTGGAATTTTCCTTGGAAAGTGGGACTCTAAGGAGGAAAATAGCTGCGATTAACGATCTGGAGTTACTGTCAGATTTAGTTAAAAGTAAAGGACAGATTGGATTGGTTAACCCAAACTTCTGGACTGTATTTTTACTACTACTCAACTTGAAGAGCTTTAAGAAACTATTGCAAAACAATCTTATTCAGAGACATATTGATTGTAGTCAAAGTGTTTAATTCAGCAAGTTTTACTCTATTTCAAAAACCCTTTGAACATCGTGTTACAACCTTTGTTTACAGAGTAATAGCAATCTGCTATTACAAAGAGCAATAAATTCCTCTCATTCAGTCAACTACAGCTGCTAGTAAAACAATTAACCCTTTCCTTGCAGACTCTTAATACTACCTCATTACTTTAATCAAAACTTACAACTTTTCTACCTCATCACCTATATCAACGATTAGATAATCAATTTCTATAAAATATTTTATTAATGGTTTAATTGATTTATTGTTTTAATTGATTAGTGTGATTAGAGTGTTTAGTGCAAATAGTGTGATTACTGACTAGTTTAAAAGATCAAGATTCATGTAATTTAATTGAATAGTAAAACCAATGATTTAGTGAATTTAAATGAACAGTGTGATTAATGATTAGTGTAATTAATTGATTAGTGATTAGAGTAATTAATTGATTAGGCTGATTGGAATATTATCTGACTAGAGAGATTACTGCAATTGATTGATTGGTGTGATATTGGCTATATAGATTACCCAAAATTGTTCCTTTAATTAATTCAATCAACGTACTATCTTAACAAACCTACCATGCCAAAAAGAAAATCCAATGCCAAACCACAACCTAAAGAGATGATAATCCCCACCAATGAACCACAAGACTCCTGCACATGCCTTAAATGCTACAAAAATCTAAAGGATAATGAAAACTCCATCAAATGTTCTCTGTGTAAAAAATACGCCATCATGACTGCTTGGGATTAACCAAGCAATTTATTCAATACCTGAATCATCCAATGAGTTTCCATATCTCTGCAAACCATGCAAACCCAAACTGGATCTGTTGGAAAGAGTTGATACCATTGAAACCATTGAAACATCCCTTAACACCATAGTAGCATCCCTGGATGCCGTAAAAGAAAGAATATCCAACCTTGAAAAAAAGACACAACGCAAAAACCTGAACATCCAATAGCTACTAACCACATCTCTACCCAACAACCACAACCCAATCCAAAACCCAATCCACAAATAAACACAACCCAGACAAATATTGATATCCCAATCCTCATCAGAGAAGCTGTTGAGCGTGAACGGAAACGCCCAAACGCCATCTTATTTGGTCTAGAGGACATCAATGACAATGATGACATCACAACTGTCCGAAACATCATCAGTGATTATCAAGCATCAACCATCTCCGCTGATGAAATACTTGACATTTCCCGCATTGGCCGAGAGCTCAAAAACAGAGACGGCTCTGTGGCCCCACGCTTGTGCAGGGTCATTTGCAAAATGAATCAAGCAAACGTAATTCATTTACACTATAAATTCACTCGCCAAAACCAACACCAACCATAAGAACCTCCGTTGTTGCCCTGACCTAACCATACAGCAACGTGCCCGCTCCCGTACTCCGCACCGAACTCAAAAAACGCCTAGACAATGGAGAGAAGGACCTGTACATTGACTACCATGCTGACTGTATCAAAAGTAAGCCACACAACCCGCAACTCAGCTTTAACCTCAACCACAACCCTACCTCAACCGATCCACCATCACCCAAGACTAGGCATGCACGCCCTAACTACCTCAATTCCAACTACTGCTGGCCTTAAATGCAAACTACTCAATGCAAGAAGCCTCGTGAATAAAATACCTGAATTTTTCCTCCTACTAAATATGGCTAAATTCTGACATTATATTTGTCTGTGAAACATGGCTCAATGCATCTCTCCTGACTCCATTACCACAGTAAGAGACTATCATGTTTACCGATCAGATCGTGAAATTCGTAGAGGAGGTGGTGTTGCTATCTTCTATAAAAAGTCCTTACATCTAAAAATATCCAAGTTACCCAGGAGCTTGCTCTTCCTGAGACCATCATCTGTGAACTATCCTTAAATATCACAATTCGATTCTTACTATGTTACAGAGCACCTGATTATGACATCGAACATGTAAACAAGCTAAATACATTACTAACATGGGCTGCATCCTGCCCATACCCTTTATCTTTCTTGGCGATTTCAATCTACCTCATATTGACTGGACCCCAAATGATTGTACAACTGAAATCATACACACAACCTTCTACAATGCTATTACAAATCTGGGACTGGAACAACTAGTAACCAACAACACTAGACTAAACAACTGCCTCGATCTCATCTTCTGCAATAGTTTGAATTTAATTTACGGAATACAAACTAAAGAACCCTTTTCCAGCAGTGACCACAATATGATTGACTTTTGTCTCAACATACGCCCACACAAAAATCACCACAATGATGTAATCCCCAATTGTAACTTCAAAAAGGCAACTATGATCTTATAGACAACGATCTCTCATCCCTTGATTGGCAATCTCTATTCACTGGATGCAATACTGTTGAAGACCATTACAACATATTTTTACTTGAAGTCAAAAGAGTCATCAAACTATATGTACCAACAACAACTCCCAAAACAAAACAAAAAGCAGATTACCCATAACAATAAGGAAACTTCAATCCAAAAAGAGATCACTCTGGCGGAAAACAAATCTGGTCACGTTGCCAATTTCAAAAGCCGATACAAAAATTTATGCCACCAGATAAAGACCGAATGCATCAATTATCACATTAAACAAGAGGAAAACCTTCTAAGCACCAATTCCACCCGTGCTTTTTACAATTTTGTAAACAACAAACTAAAAGACTCAAGGTCTATCCCACCCTTGATAGGACCTGATGGTAAAGACTGCAACGACAACACCATTAAAGCCAACATCTTTAACACATTCTTTGGCTCAGTATTTGTAAACAGCAATGGATCATGCCCAGTATTTCCTAGCCGCATCACAGATAACAACAATGATCTAATACATATCGATTTTACAGAAGACAATGTTGAAAAGCACTACGCAATCTAAAACCATCTCTATCTATTGGACCGGATGGAATATGTGCCTACTTCTAAAAAAGCTATCCACTGCCATAGCCAAACCTCTAAGCATAATCTTTGAAAAATCTTTCAGGACCAGCTCCTTGCCTAACCTATGGTCACAAGCCACAGTCATCCCCATCTTCAAAAAGGGAGACCCAAGCCTAGTTGAAAATTACAGACCAATCTCCTTATGCTGCGTCACCTGTAAAGTCATGGAATCAATTATTAACCAATCCATCATCCTCCACTTAGAGACAAACAACCTACTCTCCAATAAACAATTTGGTTTCAGAAAAACTATCCTGTAATCTGCAACTCTTACACTGCAAAAACATATGAACGACACAACTCGACCAGGGCAAAGCAATAGACGCAATCTACATAGACTTCTGTAAAGCCTTTGATTCAGTGGTACACGACAAACTACTCCTAAAAATAAAATCCTATGGTATCTCTGGACAACTGAATAACTGGATAGAAGCATTCCTGTCAAACAGACAACAAATGGTCAAAATTGGGAGCGCCCTATCAAATTCTGTACCTGTCAATAGTGGTGTCCCCAAGGCAGTGTTCTAGGACCAACTCTCTTCATACTCTACATAAATGACCTCTGTGATCATATTAAGAGCAATTGGCTTCTTTTCGCTGATGATGTAAAGCTGTTCAATACCACAGACAATACTGCTACCCTACAAAAAGATCTTGACTATGTATCAGAATGGTCAAACAAATGGCAACTTCAAATCTCAACAAATAAATGCTCTGTCTTACATATTGGCAAAAAAATCAGAAAATAAAATACAAGCTGAATAGTCAAGATCTTGTTGATGACCCAAGCTCTGTAAAGGACCTTGGAATACTCACCTCTAATGATCTAAGTGCTAGAGCCCACTGCAACTACATAGCCAAAAAGGCATTAAGAGTTGTTAACCTAATCCTACGTAGCTTTTTCTCTGGTAGTATCACACTACTAACCAGAGCATACAAAACATTTGCTAGACCAATACTCGAATACAGTTCATCAGTCTGGAACCCACATTACGTATCTGATATTAGCACAATTGAGAAAGTCCAGAAATATTTCATAAGAAGAGTTCTCCACTCCTCTACTGTTGTAGAATACCTTATGCCACCAGACTTGAAATTCTAGAACTAGAAAACCTTGATTTACGCCTGCCTTCGGTCTGATTTAAGCATGGTATATAAAATCATACATTGCAATGTCCTACCTGTCAATGAATACTTCAGCTTCAACCATAACAACACAAGAGCACACAATAGATACAAACTCAAAGTTAACCGCACCAAACTTGATTGCAGGAAATACGACTTCAGCAATAGAGTGGTCAATGTCTGGAATACTCTACCCGACTCTGTAGTTTCTTCCCAAACCCCAAAAACTTTAACCTTAGACTGTCTACTATTGACCTCACCCCTTTCTAAGAGGTCTGTAGGGGGCGTGCATAAGCGCACCAATGTGCCTACCGTCCCTGTCCTATTGTTTCTCTTATTCTTCTTTATTTTTCTTATATGTACCCATTTCATGTATTCACAACTATGTATACACTTATACTTATTATCTTGTAAACAATTGGCAAATCAAATAAATAAATAAATAAATAAAAAGTTATCTGACTCAAATGATAAGCACAAGAGTCAAGCTCATCGTGAAGGAGGCTTTACATTTTTTGGGAAAAAAGTATAAACTATGGTTCAATTATATGTCTATGTATTTATATTTCATATTTCTAAACTGCCCATCTTTTAAAAAAGGGTTATGGGTGATGTACAATATAACCAATTAATAAAACAATATAAACATTAACATTAAAATTCAAATTTGACTTAAATATATATGCATATGTCTATGTGAAAAAATTATAAACCTAATTATTATTATTTGCATGTTTATGAAGCCTGCTTTCTGTTAGGGATGAATCTCTCAAGTTAGGCTATCGTACAACAAATAATAAAATGATTATCATATTAATGAATTGCACCCAAGAGCAACTAGGAGCCAGTGCAGCTCACCCAATAGTGGTGTTATTTTGGTGAACCAAGGAGCACCCAAAACAGAGATGGCATTCAGCAGGTTCTGACCAGTTCTGGAGAACCAGTAGCAGAAATTTTGAGTAGTTTGGAGAACTGGCAAATACTACCTCTGACTGGAGATTTTACAGATTTTCCCCTTCCACACCTACCAAGCCATGCCCATAGAACCGGTAGTAAAAAAAAAATTGAATCCCACCACTGACCCAAAAGTACATGTGTCACAGCATTCTGGACTAGTTTCAGCTTTTGGATGATCATCAAGGACAACTTCAAGAAGACTTGTAGAAAAATATTATGCTTTTGTTATTGTAGAATGGAGGTAGGGTTTCTGTTAACTTATTACTATATTACTGTAATTCCTTTCAGCTATTTCCCCCCTCTCTTTTCCTTTCTTTCTAGATTGTCTAATTTAGTGCTCTTTTAAGGAAATCAAAATCTTACTGAGTAATTTACATTGAAATTAATGTGTCTCATTTTTAATTATTATTTATAACATTCAATAAAAGGTATATTAAAAATGTATTAACTTGTTCAATATTATTCATAATAGTGTTCCCCAGATACCTGCATTAGGATTCTAACATCATTTGGAATAATAATAATAAAAATGAACAAACTTTTTCATGATGCATTTTGAAGTGATAGTTACAAGATTGTCAGTTATGTTAATATTGGTTGAACCTTTGTGTATTTTAAATCAAGTCTATGTGTAAGACTTATCCAATAAAATCATCATGTTATTTATAACTTGCAAAAGCTAAATCATTGGCAATTTGCGATCAAATTTTTTAGTCCATTTCTTTTTTTATATTGCTTTGGATCCATTTGGCACAACAATAATAGCAACCTAACACTCCAGACTTAACAACTGTCAATAAGAATGACAAAAAGGTCTGAATAATGGATGTGGCAGTACCTGGAGACAGCAGAATAGAAAAGAAAGAACTGAAGAAAAATCACAAAATACAAAGATTTGCAAATATAAGTAGGATGACTTTGGCAAAAAAGGCAAAGATAGTACCAATAGACACCTCTAGTGCAATCCCAAAACAACTGGAGCATCATTTGTTAATACAGAAACATAATACAAAAATCACATAAGTCAATTACAATAGGAAGCTTTACTTGGAACAAATTGCATCCTTTGATTATATCTTTAATAACATAAAACAGGTTTTTGAGAAGGACTCTATGGATGGATAAAAATGTCAAATCCTGTGCAACCAACCATAATAATGATAAGGCCTTGAATGCTGTCATTTAGCTTTTCTACTCCTTTCTGCAAAGACTTCCTGTTAGAGAAATCATGTGATCATTTTATGAAAACAAATTACTTTTTAAACAAATTTTTGATTTATTCTGATTCACTTATTTTGATTAATTTGCTAACAACTGTTGGGCAACATCATAAAACCTAAATACATAAAAAAGATAAAACAAACAGATTAGTTTTATTGATCCTTTACTTCAGTCATTCATGATGCTTAATCATTGTGTCATTTCATACACTTAATCTGGCCATTTTATTTTCAGCAAAGGCTCTCAATAACAGTTTACTTGCAAGGCCTCCCTGGTTACTGAGGAGTGCGTGCCAGAAACCCCTTGACACTGGAAGTCATTATATTGGACAGTGGAAAGATTGTCAGTGAAACTCTGAAGTCAGAAAAAAAGCTTCTTCTTTCCCATTGTCCTTATCCAATACATGACACACATTTGACAGAATAAAAATTATGTAAAAAAAATTATCTACCACTTGATATTGATCAGAATATAAGTTCTGTTATAAGATCTACATAGTGGACCAATGCTTTTGGTGGTATGTCTGGGAGTCTTATAATTTCTAGATGCTTCATTAAAGTCCCTATTATGGATTCTGAAATTGGTGATCCCATGATTTATTGGTATGTGTGTCCATGAAACTGAAAGTAGGTAGTTAGGTGCAGGGGTGGGATTCAAAATTTTTAACAACCGGTTCTGTGGGCATGGCTTAGGTGGTGGGCGTGGCTTGGTGGTCATATGACTAGGTGGACATGGCTAGGTGGTCATGGCTGGGTGTTGCCAAGTCAATATCACTCACATTGAGGCACGTCTCTCCTCACCTGGCCTCTCATGACTGTGGAGATGCTGCAACAGTCGTAAGTGTGAAAAATGGTCATAAGTAACTTTTTTCAGTGCCATTGTAACTTTGAATGGTAACTCCACACAAGCAAAGTACCAGCAAAGGAAGGAAAAAAAACTCCAGAGATGTTCCTGAGACAGGAAGTCTAGTCCTGCCAAGAATGTAATAAGGGTTAACGGAGAGACAGCTTCTGTAAGGAACACCAGAATGTCTCCTTCCTGCCTTCCTTACAGGATTAGGCCAGTAATTTCTTCTAACAACCGGTTCTCCGAACTGCTTAGAATGTTAACCGGTTCTAGCAAATAGGTGCGAACTGGTAGAATCCCACCCCTGGTTAGGTGGAAGCTGATGAGGTCCATGATTCTGAGTATTTCAATCTTAGAGAATTTGGTTAGGTCAGGTGTGTTGGCTAGTACTACTGCCAGGAATTATTTCACTAGTTCTGGATCTATGGATACAGTATCGCTGTGACGTCAAACAAAATCACAATTTTATCTTCTATTTTTAGGTCTCTGATTTTCGGAAGGCACTGTAGTAGGGAATTGATGCAATATTCACTCCTTTTGTGAGATGTCCAAACTCTTTTATAGGATTTTTAAACTCTGTCTAAACTCCAGCAAAGGAGAGTCCATCATCTCCTAAGGTAGTCTGTTCCACTGTTGAACAGTTTTATCAATATGAATGTTTTTTTTTCTGATGTCCAACTGAAATCTGCTTCCTTTTCATTTAGATCCAATTTCTTTTAGTCTTGTTTTCTGGAAGAGCTCTGAACAATTTTGCTTCATCTTCTATATGACAGCCCTTCAGACACTTGAAGACAGCCATCATATCTCTTCACAGTCTTCTCTTCTCCAGATTTAATATACTTCATATTGCAACCATTTCTCAGAAACTTTTTTTTCCTCTAGATCTCTTATTATTTTGGTTCTTCTCCACAGTGTATTAATCTTCTTCCTAAAATGTGGTACCCTGAACAATGCAGTTCTATTCTAAGTACAATCTAGCCAATGCAGAATAAAGAAGAATATTGGCATTTTGCTTATTTTGATCTATTCTACAATTGCATTTTATTTTTTATTTTTGCAGTTGCATCATATTATTGGCTCACAATCAATTTGTGACTGAGCACATACTATTAATTGTGACAGTAATTTCCCATATTGAATTCAAGACTCATATGGTCTAGTCTTGTCCAGTTACAGCCTTGATAATTTGTATATAAAGTATACCATAATAAATATGATTATATCTATCTATCTATCTCTATATATGTCTATCTATATTTATATCTATCCATCTATCTAAAATAATTATTACTATAAATATATTATACTATTATGATACACACACGCACACACACACACACAAATTCTGCATAGAGCAGTTGGGATATAGCCAATTAAAAAGCATAGAAGATAAATCCGTCTAAAAATATAATGAAAATTAGGTAATATATTAAAACAGAATGTACAGCATATATATATAACAACTAAAAGTCTAAAAGAATCCCAAAAAGGAGTAGGAGGATTTGAAGGGTAATAAGAGATAATAAAAGATTAGTGTGAGTAAGACTATGTCTGTTATATTACTGAACACTCCAATATAGCAAACAAGGTGCTCATTAAGTCCAATTTACGACACAGTTCATCACCTAATGAATTTTCAGCACTACTGCACAGAAACTGTCAACATTGTATGTTGTAGCAGAATTGGTATGTGAAAGCAGCAGGAAGGTATAAAACTGTCCTGGATATTTATGCAGTAATGAGGAGATGAGGCTAGTAGGATTGTCACTATAGTACAGACCCCGGAGAGGCACATGCTCTGTTGTTTTTGTATGCTCAGCTTTGTTAGGGCCATTGCCTGCCCATAAGGAATCTTCCTGTATTGGTCTTCAAGGACAGCTGAGGGGAGGATGTGACATGGTGAATTACATATCTTAATAGAATTTCAGAAGAAAAGGTACAGTTAAGAACCTTAATGCAAACATGGAAAACATGGAATTTACGATCTCATGAGGAGCTTTGGCTTTATTAAGCTTTAAAAGAAAAGATATTTTTTCATAACTGGAAAGAATGTACTTTCCTGATGTTAAGGAATTGATTCAAGTTATGAGTCTATTCTCTATTTTTGAACTTTTTGAATGCAAAAAAAGGCAGTTTGTTGCAGTATGTTTCTATATAGTCTGATTTTAATGATATTCTTATAGATTGAACTTTTCTATTAGAGATGTTGCTATAAAATGAATGATATCCTTAAATTAATAATTAAATCTATTATTTAATAACATTTCATTAATTAGGGTTTTGGTGAAGTTTAACATAATCATATACCATATTTAGACTTTCTTACATATCCTTTTCTGTTGGGACTGTAGTTTTTTTTCCCTTTTGTGCTTTTCTTATTTATTTAAAAAGGTTATTTCCCATTCTCATAAAAACACAAGCAGTTAGGAAAACAAACAAAAAGAATTTACGTGTTACTCCATTACTACAATGGTTCATCGTAAACATACCAAAAAACCAAACAAACATGAGTTTTATTGGTATAAGCTTATATTATTTATGATACACTACAGGTAGTCCTCAACTCATGACCACAATTGAGCCCAACATTTTCATTGTTAAGCAAGACAATTATTAAGTGAGTTCCACCCCATTTTACAACCTTTTTTTGGTCACACTTGTTAAGCTAATTAAGTTGTCACACATGAATCGTGTGATTGTTAAGCAAATCTGGCTTCCCTCCTTGACTTTGCTTGCCAGAAGCCAGCTGGGAAGGTTACAAATGGTGATCATGTGACCCTGGTATACTGCAACTGTCATAAATACATGGGTGAAAACCAACCACAACTCACTTTTTTAGTGCTGTGTAACTTTGAACAGTCACTATACAAATGGATGTAAGTTAGGGACTACCTGTATCTTGATATAAACTTATATATTAAATAATGAAATGACACTTTGTGGTTGGTGGCTTCCATTTCATGCAACATTTTCTCCATAAAGGTATGGATGGTCCCTGCTCTCCATATTTTTTTCAAAAATTAGATAAAGCAGGATTGGCCAGCTGGTGCTTGGCCCATAGGTTAATTTAAGGATGGCTATGAATTTCATTTATGGGTGAGTTTTATTATTTCTTTGACTTTGTTGTATCCTGTCTGGAATTCATTGATAGACACAGATGCTCAGTAGAATATTGCATCTTTAATCTTTTTTTCTAATAAACATCTCTAATCAGAGCTAACAGAGGCTTGTTTCTCAGAGTAAATTGTTTCCTTCCTCTATATGAAGGAAATTCAAGTACTGTTGTAGGACTTTACATTTGTCTCTTCTGAAATTCATCCTGCTGGATTTTCATCCTGCTGAATCTTGATATTGTTCTCTAAGGTGCTCACTATCCCTCTTGTATCCCAATCATACTTTTTTCCAAGAGGCAACTGGACTTACTTGTTTTTCTTGAAAATGTTTCACTTCTTATCCAAGAAGCTTCTTCAGAGCTGAAGACAAGAAAGTCCATTTGATTCTTGAAAAAAGAAAAGAAAAGAAAACACCTTTGGAGCAACCATGACCTGGATAACTGAGAACTGTAGGGGGTGTGCATAAGCGCACCAACGTGCCTACCGTCCCTGTCCTATTGTTTCTCTTATTCTTTTATTTTTCTTATATGTACCTATTTCATGTATTCACAACTATGTATACACTTATACTTATTATCTTGTAAACAATTGGCAAATCAAATAAATAAATAAATAAATAAAAACTCCATAGACATATCCCTCTTGTGTATTCTGCAAATGTAGCAAGTGTATTTTCTTATCATTATTCAAGTTATTTATAAACGTGTTGAACGATGTATGGTCTAGAATGGAGCCCTGGGATACTTGACCCAATATGTCCTTTCTGGCACTGGCTCATCATATACTTATGAATGCATTCAATCAACTCCATATCAATCTAATGGTAGCATAGTTCAATTCACAATCTGCCATCTCTTCTACTCCTGGATTATTTGGAGATATTGTTTTCAAATAATGTTCTGGATTCAAAGTGTGCCATGTCTACCACATTCCCATGGTCAACTAAACTTATAATTCTGTCAGAAAAGAGAATGCCAAGAGAATGGCTTGGCATTTTTTTTTTTTTTTTTGATAAACCCATGGTGTCTCTGCCAGGCAATGAATTACTTTCTAAATTAATTGTTTAAAATTTTGCCCCAATATTTGTCCCATCCTTTGCTTAATAGCAACGTTCTGTTTATCTATCTGCAGTCAATCAAGTTCTATCACTCACCACCCCTCAATTATGAAACATAGAAACAACATTTGCTTTTCTTCACTCTTCTGGCATGATGTATCTTGGTCTTTCAAAAATGACAAAATTGTTTTCCAAGATTACATCTGCAAACATTTTATTAGATGTATTTGATTTGGCCTTGGAAGCTTAAATTCATTCATGGTAATAGCACTCACTTCATTTACTTGTTTGCTTTCTCCTTATCATTTTATGCCATCCTCACAATCTCCTTCTAGAAACAAACCACATCTTCCTTTTTCTTCCTTTTATAAAAGATGAAGGAGAAAAAGGGATTTCCCCCCTTTAATTTAGTTTTCCTTACAATTTTAAATTCCTATTATGATTTAGATGTTTGCTGGTAAATATCTAAATCATAATCTACTTGCTGGTAAATCTCCGACTTGATGATTTACTCCCGTTTCCCTTTTTTTCAATCTAATAATATGTGACTGTACATTTATTTTCTAGAAAGTCCCAAGATTTATATCCATGGGTTTCTACTTAATATGTATTTTGGCTTATGATCTAGGACAGAGAATTCCTCTGTCACTTCTTCAACCTTCTGGAAAATGAAGCAGTAGGAAAAAAAAGAAAATAAATCCTCTCAATATTACTATATTCTTCCTCCATGAAAGAGATGGTGCAAGAGCAGTTATCTTATTCCATTTTGGCAGGAAATAGCATATCTCCAGAATAATACATTTGTTGTTGCCTTCTGACTGATCTGAATGCTCAGGTTTTTGGATATTAGTACATATATGCACTCCTTTACATATACTGTCACTTCACTTCCCCACTCCTGTTACTTTTGAATAAGTTGTACCTTTCAGTCTTGCATTTCACTTATGAGTTTCAACCCATCTTGTTTCAGTAATGCTTGATAAATCCTTCTTGCCCTTTCTGGATTACAATGCCTAGTTTTTTTCTTGTTTTCCCTACTCTGCACATACCCATCAACTGTTGCATCAGGCTGCTGAGCAGGGGGAGACAAGAGAAAAAGAGGCATTAGATCGCTTCTTGCTGAGAGACCAGATGCCTCATTTCTTTCCAGCCTACATGAATTGTTTCAATGCCATCTGGTAATGATAAGATCTATATCTTTAAAAAATTGTGCAATGAGAGAGAAATTGGAGAAATGTTAACACACTGAGCCTCAAAACACCAACAAGGATGAAGTAAGGAATTTGGGGTGAAGAGATTTTTAAAACTATCTGGATTTTGGTATTGCTGACAGATGAGCTGCAACTTGAACTATATCAGTAGGACAGAAGTTTATAAGTTTTGATTTCATAGTGGGGATGGTTGGAACACCATAGCTATATATTTCTATTTGATGTGATTTTTAAAAAAAATTAAATTACATGGAATCGTGACAAGGGTGAAGGGAGACTGCAAACAGGTTTATCTGTAGAATATTTTGCAAAGAAATTCTAAAAGAAAACAAAATGAAGAGGGGCCTTAAGCTTATTTTTATTCCCCTTCCTACCTCCTTTTCATGCTCTGTATCATCTACTTCTAAGTTACTGATACTCGCAAGCTTGTCTGAGAAGCCTCTTTAAATTTATTTTTGAACCTCAGAAGTGTTTACGTAGCTGAAATGATTTTATTAAAACAAATTCAGTCCTGGGATTTATACCATCAGATCTTCTTTCTTTCTCCATTGTCATCAGTAAGCCAAAATGAGAGCTACAGATGTATATAGTTTCCAGATCAAAGGGCAATTCCTGCTTGCAGCTAATAATTAAACAGAAATCAGGGTTCTTAGAGATCCTCCCATTGGGATCCTAGTTTTCAGGGCTGCTCCTTGTGACTAATGTGTATTCTTAAAACAGTAGAAAAAAAATATGCCAGCCTAATTTGTGCTGCCTTGATAGCTGAGCTCTAATCTATCTCAGGAGCAGAATAATAGAACAACAGACTAATAGAGTTGGAAAGGTCCTTGGAGGTCTTCTAGTCCAACCTCCTGCTTAAGTAGGAAACCCGATGTCTGCAAGGCTTACAAATGGACCGAGGCTTTATTGTGGTCAGTGGTTGGAAGATTCCCCTGGTTTCATTTGACCTCCCTTCCAGGGTTTCCAGCAGGCAGAAAAGAACACCAGAAATCTCTTTTCAAAGAGTGCCAGGATAGGCTTGCAGGAATGTGAGGAAGTACTTGGAGTGGTGTGTTTGGCTAGCTTTCATGCTGTCCAGGAGCAATGTCCAATGAGCGACTGGTCACTTGTCACTCGTTTTTTTTATGAATTTGGATTAGTGGTCTATTACAATTATGTATGGCATTTGACAGGTCAATTGAGGATGCAGTGCAAGTAGAGAGAATTAGCTAGGATACCTTTGAATTGAGACTTATCAGTCTTTCAGAGGTCTGGTTAAATCTTCCATAAGCTACACAAGGAAACTGGAAGAAGTTTTAAATTCCATTTCAGTCTCCAAACATTAACAATTGTTCAGAGAAGGGTAGTGCTGGCAATTAATGGCCACAAATGCCAGCACCTTGAAATATCCCACAAACTACATAAAATAGCAGTAGTTCCTTCCAGTGTAATAAAAATAATAGAAAGGATGATTCTGCAAAACCTCTTAGAAGCAGAAGCAACTGAAAACCTTCAAGATACTCATCCATAGCAGAACCAACAATATATCTCTTTCCCAGTTTATTGCAACAGACAGGCCTATTGATCTACTGAAGGACCACTAAATTGACGTTTGTTAATGGACTAGTGGTTTTCCAGAATAGTGGTTTACCTAGGAACATAAGGAGCTTGTGTTGGTATGGAAATTTGTGACATGTGAGTCAAGCATTAAATAAGTATGTATATCTATGAAAGCCAGGTATCTAGTTTCATCTGCAGTTCAAATTAAATAAGAAGTAATAGATGGGAAGGGAATTCCCATAGCAGTTTCAGTTGGCCATATGG
This sequence comes from Notechis scutatus, assembly GCF_049901735.1. Taxonomy (NCBI): domain Eukaryota; kingdom Metazoa; phylum Chordata; class Lepidosauria; order Squamata; family Elapidae; genus Notechis; species Notechis scutatus. The sequence goes on along the minus strand of NC_142009.1, from coordinate 254,941,801 downwards.
AACTCAGAAGATACAATCCCCTGACTGCATATTCAGCAGATTGTAATATATTACAAATCATTCATACACCAAAGCTTGTGCTGCTATTTTAAATATGGAAGTGTTAAGGACAAACTTAGGCTGACTCCACAATGGGCTGAAAATAAGGCAAGTGTGGTGTCATGAGAACAAGTATTCTCAAAGCCAGTGTGACATATTTGCCTGCAGTTAGCAGAATGGGAGAATAATCCTTGTTTTTGAACAATTGGAAACCTACCATGCTAAGTATTCATCCATCCATTGGAGAAGGCTTTGCTTCTAGACCTGGTAAAACTTTGTGGTATTACCAGCTAAGCTCTAGCCATATGAAAGGAATTAACAAAGAGAAAGCAAAAGCTGCAAAATAAAGTTAATAGATCTTTGATCTCTTAGGTCTCTAGTTTCAATTTACTTCAGGAGCCAAAATGTAGCAATGATATAGTAACATACCAAAATGACAGAAAGGTTATGGATACAAAAACAAATTATATCAAGAAACAGTCCTTTTCCTCTTGCATAAATGATTCAACTTTGGGAAAGTACTTCCTGATGGTTAGGAGAGGTAAATGAATGAGAATAGGCTTGTTTAGGTAAAATGGCCAAGTCAACTATGACACTGCTTAGATTATTTCCAGGTTTAGATCTGTTGTTCAGCCCATTCCTGACTAATAAAAAAAAATCCATCACTGGCAATCATGACAATCACAATTGGTTACTTAAAAGGAAATCTTATCTAAGAGGTCAATTTTTCTCTCTGAATTACTTGCTAAAAATGTGTTATTCATTCCCAGATTCAGTACAATGGCCACTTATGCAGAAGGTTCTAGAAGAAATATCTGTTTCAGATGCAACTGCTGATACCTGGAAGTTAATCTCTGAAGACCTGCTGGCTTTGAATTACTCCAAGATTGTTATCCATTGTGTCAAAAAATAAAAAAGTATAGTAAATCTATAAAGGACTTTTAAGGGAATCAAATAACCGGCTTTGTTACATGCTGGAAAAGATCACTCTGAATTAGACAAAGGAAAAAGAAGGTAGCTACTGTCTACAAGAAGAAAAGGAGGAACAGGAAATGTCTATTTCTATTAATTGATATTGTAACAACTCAATTGTACTTGACCTACTATGCATTTATTTGTAAAATTCTGTGGTTGCTTCCTACTGAGCTTTGTTCCAAATTTGTTTCTTCAAAGGGAATAGTTTGTCACATGAGGAAGGAGGATGGGAAATAAATAGAGACATTTATTTGGTATTTGTACCAACTTTATATGCTCATTTGTGTAACTTCTACAGAGATCTATGAAAAATTAAATCACTTTGGATTCACTACCTTTTCTTCTTTATAATTGCAAAGCAGAACTTGCTCTTTTTTCTTAAGATGGTCTAAGCTTAGTTAATTAAAAGTTTGCATTATTGAAACCAAATTGCAGTAATAATGATTCCCCCAAAGAGAACTTTATTTTAACAGGCTCCCGTCTTTTTATAATGAAAAGAGCCCTGATAAATTGCATCTGATGCCTATCTATTCCTGAGTTTTCTTCCCACAATGACCAACTAGAAGCTATTGTGGAGATGAAATTTAGGACATCACCTCTATTAAATCATCTTGCTTGTATTCTCTGGCAATAGGAATTGTGAAATACATTGCTTCTGAGATTGGAAGTAATATATTGCCTTCACGGCCACAAGCCTTTGATAGATTTAACCTCCATAATATGTGTCTATTATTTGGTGACTGAAACATGAATGCCATATTTTAATTATGTGATATGTGGAAAAATTATTTCCTTCTACATTTAATGAGTTTATCACTTAGAAATAAAAAAAATTTCTTTCTTTGCAAAATTATGATCTCTAGTGCTGTTTACAGATGAATATATAAATATTGGAGACTCGGAGGGTTGGACCATAGCAAATATTCATCACTGAAGATGATATTTTTGATTTTACAAAAATGTATATTTCTCTCAAGTGCCTTCTATTTCATCTGAGATATACCACAATACAATGGAGTTGTGTTTTCATTAAATAGTACATGTCTTTCTTTTAGACAGAGCCTCTTCAATTCAGAATCAGGGTTGACTCATGGCAATTGCCTGAACAAATCCCTGTAGTTTTCATGGAGTCTTGTATCTTGGAGTCCTAGTGGTTAACCAGCTAAACATGAGCCAGCAGCGTGCAGCAGCAGCCAAAAAAGCCAATCCAATCCAATCCTAAATTGCATTAACAGAGGTACATGATCAAGATCCAGTGAGTACTAATACCACTCTACAAAGCCTTAGTAGGCCACACCTGGAGTACTGCATTCAGTTTTGGTCACCACACTATAAAAAGATGTTGAGGCTCTAAAAAAAGTAGAGAAGAGCAACTCAGAGAAGAGCAACCAGGATGATTAGGGGACTGGACACTAAAACATATGAAGAACGGCTACAGGAACTGAGCTTTGCTAGTCTAGTGAAGAGAAGGACCAGGGGAGACATGATAGCAGTCTTCAAATATTTGAGGGGATGCCACAGAGAGGAAGGGGTCAAGCTATTTTCTAAAGCTCCTGTAGGCCAGACAAGGAATAATGGATGGAAACTGAACAAGGAAAGATTTAACCTGAAAATAAGGAGAAATTTTCTGACAGTGAGAACAATCAACCAATGGAACAGCTTGCCTACAGAAGTTGTGGGAGCTTCATCACTCGAGACTTTCAAGAAGAGATTGGACTGTAATTTGTCAGAAATGGTGTAGGGTGTCCTGCTTGGGCAGGGTGTTGGACTAGATGACTTATAATATCCCTTCCAACTCTGTTAGTCTAACTGTAAGTGGTTTACATTGCCTCCTTCCTAGGCCTAAGAGAGAATGACTGGCTGGAACTCAAAACATCCTGGTTTCTACACTGGTGCCCTAACTGGCTTTCTATTTAGATGAGGGGGCAGCAAAAAATAGTCTTTGGATATCTTCAATCCTATTTGCTGATGACTAAATTTTTGTGGAAAAGATTAGAATCATGCCCTATAAAATAAGCCATATTTTTTTTTCTTTTGAAAAATGCCAGGATGCTGGTAGATGCAGCCAGGATTCTGGTAGAAAAATGCCAGGATGCCAGGATGCTGGTAGAAACAATATGCTAAAATAAGAGGCCTGGAAGCCAAAAAGTATTACAATCATAGTTTCTGTCAACTTTATTAAATATCGCTAAGACAAAAACTAGATATCAATTTCTGTTGAAATTTCTCTTCTCTTTCGGGAGGACATTTGTTAAGTATTATTTGGAGCAACAGGTTAAGATGTAGGTTGAAATTTCCAGTATTTCTGGAGGCTGAAAAAAGTATTATTACATATATTCAGATATACCATACTTTTTCTGATACATTGTAGAATAACTGTTTGTGTATTTGAAAGCATTCTTAAATATTATGTATTAGAACATGTATATAGATTGTGTTTGAAACAATGGGTTGCAGTAATAGTTGCTGAACAAGTAAACCATCTCAGCTTTGGGCATCCCCACAAACTTTCCCCTTTATCAAAGATAAGTGATAAATGATAAACTCATTTACATAATTTACTTAAATAGGAGTAATGGTCAGGATGTTGGTTTCTATACTTCTTCAAAACTAGATGATGGGTTGGTAATAATGCATCATCACCAAACAGAGTTAGTTTGAAATATTCAGCCTTGTAAAATTATTCAATATACTTTCTCAGGAGTGATACATTTTATAAGGGCTCTAAACTTACTGGGTGTTTAAGGCTACCTTTTATTTCATTTCCCACTGAAAATAAGTGAGAAATTGCTCACCTTTATATGATTATCTCTGAATTTCACCAGTGCAGTCTTGGAAAGGGTCAGAGACTTGCTTGCAAAGTTTAGGAAAAATAGTTTTAATTTCCAATAGATATTCTCCAACAAACATCTCAGGGATTATAGAACTACATGAGAAATAAACTGGGATAAATAAACTCCCGTGGCTTGCTTTATGATCATAGCCTCATGGAGCCTCAAGACTGGTAATATAAGTTCAGAGAGACAGCAAGAAAAGCCAGAAAGCAATACTATTTGTTCTATGATATTTTAGATAGGTAGGTAGATTAGACGTACTGCTACAGTAGGTATAATGATAGATAGATAGATAGATAGATAGATAGATAGATAGATAGATAGATAGATAGATAGACAGATAGATAGATACCCTGTTTCTCCAACAATATGGCCTCCCCCAATAGGAAGTCCCAGCATGTTTTATAGGCATGAAATGAAATTAAGCCCCTCCCCCCCAAATTAAGGCCTATATTAAAACATGCGAAATGGGGGGGAATGGGGGGGCTTGCCATTAGGAAGTACTTTTGTTGTACACCTAGATATGGTGCTGCCTGCGTTGACCCCGATACTAAGTGTCCCACCAACGCCGAGGCCAACATCCAATCCATCGCTGCCCGCCTGCCCAAAGATGCAAGGGGAAAAAAAAATTAAATTACCCCCCAAAAGACAGCCTAGCCATTTTTTCGGGGCTCAAAAAAAAAAAAAAAGACCTGGCCTTATTATATGAGAAACACGGTAGATAGATGGATAGATAGAGAGAGAATGATGAATAGAATAGAATGATATACAGAAGCTATAATGATAAATAGACATAGAATAGATAGATTAGATAATAGATAGATATGATATGATAAGATAATATAGATGATATATAGATATGGATGAGTTACAGATAGAGGGAAAGACATAAAGATGTTCTCTTGTTGTCAAATGCCTTTGTCCCTACATTCCATTGAAGAACGCAATATACAGATGCAATCTTGAATTCCATCCATCATTTGAAATGAGACTACTGCTGGAATCAGATACAGCTTTGTAAATAACACTGTGTTTCAAGAAATATCTGAAAATATAAAATTACAATGCATTTATAATATGATATTTTTCTATGACTTCTTTTTCAGATTTTTTTTTTGTGAAATAGGCAGTTAACATTTCAAAAATGAGAATATCGTTCTCTCCTTTCCCTGACTCTCTCCCATAAGAATTTTCAGTTGTAATACAGCAGATTTTAGAATAACATTTGACTTTCATAGATGATGCACAAACAAGTAAATGAACTTCGATTGTTTTGATGTCAGCTGCCTAGTTACATTGAAGTCCATGGAGATAAAACTGAAGCTAGTTTAACAAAATTAAAAGATCAGTATCTAAAAAAATCAGATATATAGAGAGATAGAAGCAGAATGCTGATCTAAAAAAGCTACTGGAAAAGGTGAGGGTTTAAAAATGAATGGACAAAAAACTTGAAAAAATGAAAGAATGTTACTGCATAAGATGAAATATGAGTAAGATAAAATATAGTGCATGTCCTGCACTATTTTCCTTATTTTCAGGAGCATAATTATAAACTAAGAGGGCATCCAAACTAATTTTTATTTTATTGTAAACTAACATGTATCAATATTAGCAACCATGAAAATTTATGTCCTTGTCATGCTTCCCTTTTTTAAAAAAAAAAGATGCATACCTCCTTGCCTTAAGAATGCAATCAATAGCATGTATTCCCATGTAAATATGCTGCAGGATATTATCAACAGGATACATAGATCAGAAAGGAAAGCAGGCCATCTATACCCTTAGAGATATTCCAAATCTCATTTTTAATCCAAACTAAGAATTTTCTATCTCCCTGGTGTTTTCATAAAACTAATGTGCATTAGCAAATTTCCCCTTCACATTCTCCCAAATAGTAAAAAGCTGTTTCTTCTCTTTGAGATTTGTAACATGATTACAGTGGCATTATATCAATAATTTTGTCACCATTGGAAAGATTTCTTGACCTGTTCCTCTCCTCTATACATGTATTAAGGAGTGTATTTTAAACAAATGCAATAAACAAATCAATGGATGGTTGTGGGGGTGGATGCAAGTCTGTAATTCTACATTATTTTAGAAGAAGAGAAACAAAGATTGCGTTGATTTGTAACCAGATACACAGAGATGGGAAGAAAACCAGGACTTGCTGAGATTGTCTAACTTGAGTGCAATAAAGACTGATTGATGTTCTCTGTAATGCTACAGTCGCAAAATATATGTACTATAGATCTTACTTTAGGTCTGACAACAAATTAAGGAAAATCTGGAGGAGTTTTCTATCAACTCCTTTTATCAAAGAAAAACGATTGGCTGATTGTCTAGAACAAGGGTCTTCAAACTTGACAGCTCTAAGACTTGTGGACTTCAACTCCCAGAGTTCCTCCTCTAGTTATGTTAGGTCAAGAATTTTGGGAGTTGAAGTCCACAAGTCTTAAACTTGCCAAGTTTGAAGACCCTTGGTCTAGAACATTTCACAGTTAATGTTAACAGAAAGAATAGAATAGAACGGAACGGAATGGAGTGGAGTGGAGTGGAGTGAAGTGGAGTGGAGAATGGAGTGGAGTGGAAAGAAATGAAATACTATATTGACCAAGTGTGATTGGACATTCAAGGGATTTGTCTCCAGTGAATAGGGTCTCAGTGTATATACAAGCAACAAAGTAATATAAGTTACCAGTAGGAGAAGGTAGTAGAAAAGATGAGGATAATAATAATATAGTTGTACTACATTGGTAAATATCCTTAGACATAAGACAGCACTGTGAGAATCAGGTGTTCAGCAGAGTGATGGCACAAGGGAAAAAACTGTCTAGCTGTTTTGGCATGGAATGCCCTATAGCAGCGTCCTGAGGGGTGGAGTCAAAACTGTTTATCTCCAGGATGTGAAGGGTCAGTAAATATTTTTTTCAGCCCTCTTTCTTACCTATGCAGAATATAGCTTCTCAATGGAAGGCAGGCTGATTTTAATTGCTTTTCTCTGCCATTCTAACTACCCATTGATAGGATAGTTAGGAGGGCTTGTATTAACCGGATAATTAGGAGGGCTTGTATTGCCAGCCAAGAGAAAATAACTCACCTAGGGGCTATAAATGATTCACTGAGTATGTGCAGAAAGACAGTGAAAATGCATAGAAGGACTAGATTTGAGTTTATATTTGCAATAATTTTAGACTTTGATAGGCAGAGAGGAAAGCTGCCTGGAATTATTGCCTCTAGTACAGAGAAATGAAGCTTGTGTGGGAACACATACACACAGACAGAATATATATATTGAAATGAAGACGTTTGCATAAGGGTTGCTTCACTGCTACAAGTCTAGGCTGATAACAGAGGGAAAGCCAATCTCCTTTTCCGAAGATGGCTATCAATTATAATGAAAAGTGCAGCCTTTAGAAAAGAAGATGCTGGTGTACAGGGAGTTATTGGGCCAATTATACCTGCTTTGAGAAGCATTAAAAATTAACTACTGTGCAGGCAGATTTAGAAACAGTGTGAGCTATTTACCATGAAGTGCTGACTTGGACTCAAGCTGAACCCATTTATATAGGCTGCTGATTTTTGTAGGTTAAACAGAACTGTTAAGTCTGCTGTTTTGCCCTCAAAGCTGAGGCAGCAGCCATGCCTCAAGTTGACATAAGTATCAATAGTTAAATTATTTTTAATACCTTTGTATTGAGAGCAGAGCCTTGTATCAGGAGCTGGTAATATACCACGGTAGGTAAGGCTGCATATTGTAAAACTCTTAACATTGAGTGCCATTATGTATCTTTATTGAATACATAAACATTATGGATGCTTTTTCTTAAGTCTTATTTATTGTTGTTTGATCAAATTTATATCCAAAGGGGAGTTGTCTGTTTCATCCCTTGTTACTTAAGACCTTTATTTACTTAACAGATTTCTTTTCCCTGGGGTGATATATTATTTCTATAAAATATAATTTCTATGGAAACTGAAGAGTAGATTCAGCTTTTCTTTTTTTAATATTTTTATCGTAATGTTATTTAACATTACAAGTAAAAAGTAAGAACCATTGAGAATAAATAGAACCAAAGAAAAAGAAAAAATAGAAAGTGCCAAAAAGGAAGAAAAAAAGGAAGAAAGGAAGAAAGAAGGAAGAAAATATATATAAAGAAATGACTTCCTCCTTCATCACAAATATAATTTTAGTAGTTTATCATCTTATCTCAAAATACAATAAATGATGTTATCTTTCCATATCTGATTTCGTATCTACAAATCCTTAAAACCTCTATAAGACATCCAGAAAGTATCCATGATATCAATCACTCCAAGACATTTTTCTCCAATTGATTTATTTAGAAACAGATCTGGCATGTCAAAGGCAATTTCCCAAGTGAAATTATTTTCGCGCATTACACAGAATCCACCTTCTCTCCTCCCACTTCTACACTTCATAAATCATGAGAAGCAATTAACTGCCACTGGAATTTCTTAATACGACATACAGAATAACCTTGAACTTTTCAACTCCTCCAACTCTCTTAAAAAAATGTGGCAGCTGAATTTTAAAGCTGACAGGCTTACCCCCTTGAAAACTCCTCCTCCTAAAAGAAAGGGGAAAAAACCCAGATACAGGGGTTAACACATTTTCCTTAAACCCCCCCCCCCCACGAGGACCCTTCAGTTTGTGGGGAAAATCCTCATGGAATTGGTTAACCAATTGATCAGCATGAACATCCCAGCTCTTTACCTAACTAGCATCCAAGAGAGGGTATCATTTCCATAAGACCAAATATTGCAATCAGCCACAGTATAATCTAGAATTGAGAATTTTTTTGAAATTCATAATGTGTTTCTCCCTGTACCATTAATGGTTTAGGGGGAGCAATTGGCGGTGGTCTTATCATTGATGTAGTAGCTGGTTTTAGTAAACTACAATGGAATACTGGATGAATTTTCCCCAATATACGAGGAAGACTTAATTGGACAGTGACCGGATTGATTGTCTTTGAAATTGGGAATGGACCCAATAATTTTGTACCAGCTTCTTACTGGGCAGTTTTAACCTAAGATACTTGGTCGACAAATATACTTTGTCCCCTACTTTAAAAGGCAGTTGAAGGAATCTATGTTTATCCGCCTGTTTTTTATAATTTTTTGCAGCTTCGGTCAAAAGCTCTTTTTTTTCTCTTCCCATCCTTACTTTAATGAGTTCATCCATTCTGTTAGGGGCATGGATGAGGGAGTTTGTCTAGGTAACTCTGGCATTGGGACAAAATCCATTCCAGTGTTGATTTGGAATTGAGTCAATTCCGTGCTGCTATGTACTGCATTATTGTAAGTAACCTATGCAAAAGGTAACAACTCAGCCCAATTTTCTTGTTGATAATTTACATAGCATCTAATGTATTATTCAGTCATGGCGTTATCCCTCTCCACAAGCAGGATGGAAAGCTGAGGATAACCCTTGAGAGGAACCAATGGATTTCAGAAATTCCCTCCAAAATTTGGTGGTAAATTGACCCCTCTGTCTGATATTATTCTACAAGGTACTCCATGTAGTCTATAGATATGTTTCACCAACAGCTTTACAAGTTTTTTCACAGATGGAAGTCCTTTGCAGGCTATAAAATGGGCCTGTTTAGAGAATAAGTCAATTATAGTCCCAATGATTGTATTCCCTTCACTCTTAGATAATTCAACAATAAAGTCCATTGTGATCTCTTCCCAAGGTTGAGTTGGTTCAGCAACTTGTTGCAGGAGGCCAGGGGTTTTTCCAGTTCTGTGTTTCACTGTGGCACAAATTGAGCAACTTTTTACATAGTCAGGTTTCATTTTTGGCCACCAGAACTGTCTTTTCAACTCCTCCAACTCTCTTTAAAAAAATGTGGCAGCTGAATTTTAAAGCTGACAACCTCATTGTTTCTGTCCTGATCAGCAAAAGTTCATTAAGAGTTATCAGAGACAGCTTATAAATTTCAAACTCGATCAAATAAACTAACTTTATAATTCTTACTTTTATTTTATATTTCCCAAGATGTCCAGTTTTAAAATTATTGTGTATTAGTAAGTCAAATTTAAGTTTCTCCTTTAATTCCAATCTTTACTTCTTTCTGGCTCATTCTAGTGTTCAGTCTTCAAAGTCTCATCCTGTCACTTTTTGTTAAAAGAAAATTCAAACCAAGAGTATTTTCAGATAGGAAGCATTTCTATAATAAATTCCAAAATCTTATTTCAAATCCATTTATATCATTATCCAGGAATGGGATTCAAATTGGCTCAACAACTGGTTCTGGGGGCGTGGCCTAATTTGTGGGTGTAGCTTGGTGGTCATGTGGGTGGGCATAGCTTGCTGACTGAGTATGGCTTGGTGATTATGTGACTGGCTGGGTGTGGCTTGTATGTAAATATTGTAAATATTTATGTAAATATTGATTTTTTTTATAAAAAAGAGCAACTTTTACCCAAAATCAGGCAAAGCAGGTAGGCAGATTGAGTTGCTCACAGAATCACAGATTCACTCAGAGATCTATCTTTCTGCAATCTGCTACCTGAGTCTGCACTGAAAAATAGAAGCTTCAGTCCTAAGGAAGGTTCCGTTCTGTTTTTAGATTAGCTAGAAAGAAAGAAATAAATCCATCAATTTCCTGCTTTCTAGCTAATCTAATTCTCCTGGCACAGCTGATAGTTGGAACAGCTGATGGTTGAAAAAAAAAGGAAAAATAGTTACTTACCAAAAATTTGGCGAAAGCACAACACAGGCAAGTTGGATGGCATGCATGCCAGGAGTGAATGGCTGGGAGGGGAGGGGCCAGCCAGTGGTACAATTTGCTGGTTCTCTGAACTTTGCAGAATCGTAACAACCGGTTCTATAAAACCAGCCCAACCAGGTAGAATCTCAGCCCTGCCATTATCTCAAAGGTGCTTTTTCAAAAGGCAACTGGACTGGTTTTTTTTCCTTGTGGAAAAAGAACAAAAGAAAGAACAAAATATTCTGTTTCTCATTCAAACTCATCAGTTGTGATGGCAGGGGGCTGGGCTGGAAAGATAGATACTGATAGCTGAGACTGGATGATGGGGGGTGTTGAGGTAATTCCCCATTAGGAGAATGAGCACATACAGGGAGACGTATTTGAGAGTAGTGTTTGAATAATACACACACAGCACACAGATACACTGTACAGTAAATGTAGGTTTTTTTTACTTCCAGAAACTTTTAAGCAAAGTTCAAAACAAGCAGTCCAAAGTCATTCACAGATAAATCAGTCAGTTTTTAGTCCAGGGATAATTCAATAGCAAAGTCCAGTGTCAAAAACAGTTCAGTATCAGACTTACATCAAATCCAAGTAGAAGGAACAGCAAAACTCTCCAACAGAAGGAAACAGAGACTCACTGACACTCTCTTCTGAGACTAAGACTAAGACAACCCAGGTTTCTGGCTCCATCTTATGGCTATTTGAGAAACCACACCCAATTACACTTTTGCATTTTTTTAAAGATACAGTATTTAAAATGTCTATCCTGGTTTATATATTTCCAACCCAAATAGCTGTTAGGTGACTTACATTCCTAACAGGGGGTATGGAAGGATAAGTTCTGACCAGAAGATGGTGGTGAGGAATAGAACGTTTATATTTGTTTGCAGTTATCTGGTTGTTAGCACTCTCTCTGAGAACTGTTGAGGCCACTTGGGGATTTATTTGTGCCCTCAGGGTCTCCTGAATCAGTGTGCAATTGGTTGTGGAATATTTTTAGAACTGCTGAAAGAGTTGTGTTGTGGACTGGAGATAGCTGGTATCTTATTCCTCCCCCTCTAAGAACTGTTTTCCTTAACATCTTTTCATGCAAACTTAATGTATTTGTCTACAGAGTTGATGTGTTGCATTTCTTAGAAGACTTCACCAAACATATCAAAATCAGCTCTTCAAATATGGGTGCTGAAAATAGCTCTTTTGAGCCAAAAACAGTTGGTGTCTATTATGCATACCAAACCCTCTCTGTTATATTATTAGCTTTAGATAGTATGGAATATTTTGCTCTCAATAAAAAATCCCTCTGCTGAATTGTGATATACATAACAAAGGAGGGAGAAAGAGAAATGTTGAAACAATTTATTTATTAAGCCAATTCAAAGTAACAGAATAATGTACAAGTTTTTGATTTAGTTAAAATTCTTCAGTAGTGTTCATATTATTGGGGATTTAATTACTATGAAAGTTATTTTATGGCAGAAATGTTCCATTTTGGCATCAAAAAGGCATAACCCATTTACATTCTATTGGTATAAATGAGAAAGTTAAAATATCATTAGCATTCTCCAGAAAGTAGTGAAACTGGAAACTCCATTGAACTTGATCAGATATCACACTGATTTGCTATTTCAGTACTTTGAAAGCTGTTAATTCTTCAGAGGGCTGTGAAAAATAAAATCAACAATAAGAATATTGTGTCATATTTTGATGCAATCATGGCTAACACCAGAGATGAATATATTATTATACCTTGTTATTAGAAAGACTTTTCTTTTTGCCTCCTCTATTTTCCAAAAATGAAGAATATCTTCTGAATTACATCTAATTGTCCCATTGTTGTGATGCAGAATAAGTTCTTAATATTGTCGCAGTCCTTACACTTTCCAAATCTGCTTTGGAAAACTAGGGAACAAAATAGTGAAAGAGCCATAAAAGAAAAATCATTCACATAAGAGTAAATACATCTTTGCATGGAGAGTTCAGAAATAAATAGGATAAATGAAGTGAGAAATTCCTGAAATATTAATCTAAATTCAGCTTCCTCAACCTAATCATCCTTCAAATAAATGGATTTTAAACTGCACAGTTCTGCCAGCAGAATTACTGCTGAGGAATCTCGTAATTGTAGCCTTTTTATCTAAAGGACACTTAGAACATAATACAGTAATCTGATTTTCTGATCAATTCCATTTGAAAAATATAAACAAGGATTTCTCCTATGAAATAGTTTGTTGAAACATGCTAAGAGCACAATAGATTTTATTTTTAACAGCATTCTAAAGTATTAACAACTTTCAAAGTACAACATTGCCATGGTGACACAGCCGTTAAAATTCAGTATTGCAGACTAATTGTTCTGACTGCTAGATGCCTGCAGTTTGGCAGTTTAATTCTCACCAGCTCAAGGTTGACTCAGCCTTCCATCCTTCTAAGGTTGGTAAAATGAGGACCCAGATTGTTGGGGGGTGGGGGGGCAACATGTTCACTTGTAAACTCTGTGAAGTGCTTTTACTGTTAAGTAGTATGTAAGTCTAACTGCTATTGCTGTCATGAGACATTGTGAGTTCTCAGGGCTGACCAGACCAAATAGACCACACAAAGGTTTTTCCTGTAAATCATTCTGACTTTTCCTCCACTTTATTTTCAACATAACAAGAATAGTAAGCAATCAGTCACTCTGATTGTTTCCCCCCACCCTTCTGATAATTAGAAAAGCAGAATTCATCTAATGCATAAAACAGAACTACAGTTTTCCTTTGTCTCCTGAATATTCAAATGAGTTTAAAAGGTAGTCAATAATTTATAAAAAGCTTGATCTACAATTTAGACATCTCTCTAAATCTAAAATATAAGCATCTCTCTTCCTGTCCTAAAATGTAGTTGCTGTTAAATTCTCCAAAGTTTTAATCAAGGGGTTCAATTAAATCCACTGGCAATTTCTTCCCATTAGCAGAATTGAATTTTCTTTCTGGTATATACTGTCCCTATTCTCCTCCCCCCCCCCCCTCATATATAGGATAGATTAATCTCATGCAACAGCACCTTTTTTGCATACCAATTCCAATGATGACTTCTTTTTGGAAGCATTTGCAAACTATATCTCTTCAGCAGCCCAAGCCCACCCCATTCTATCTTCACTCGCTTGTCATTTATTTCTTCTTCCTCTTCCTCTACAGCTTCAGTTCAGTTTCCTATTCATGCCATCTTCTTAACCCATTTCTTGTCTATTTTATTGAAAAAGAAAAAAGAAACCCCTAGCCGTATGGCTATTATTGGTATAATATTATCTAATCAGATGTGGGATTTGTTATCAACTGATGTTACTGCCATACAGCTGTTAAAATGGAATTTGGTATAAGTATAAGCCTAGATGGGTGGTGTAGAAATGTAATGAATAAATAAATAGTCTTTTTTTTTTTGGTGGTAATGCATTGTTTTCTTTGGCATTTTTTAATTTGGCATCAGTAATTAATCTGTAGTGAAACACTGGTGAACATGGGCACAGCATTTTCTGCATCAAATGACAAGAACACATCTTTCTTACCACTTTCTATAGAGGGATGATCAAGATGATCCTGTCATATTACATACTGATTGATTTGGAACAGTGGTAGGATTCAAATAATTTAACCACCAGTTCTCTGCCCTACTAACTGGCTGGGTAGATGTGGCCGGGTGATCATGTGACTGAGTAGGTGTGGCCAACTCGACATGACTCATCACACCCATCCCCGCCTCCAGGCCACTCTCCCTTTCCCCAGGCCTTAGGCCTATATTCAACACCTCCAGAAATGAAAGGGTTAACCAACTCTCCTAGTGCAAATGCCCCCCCCCACCCCCCCAGTGAAAGGATGGGGAGAGACCAGCAAAGCATTCTGCTCCCATCACCAAGGAAAGTAAGACATTAGAAGTTGAGCTTATTAAAAAGCAACATATTGTGTCATACCAGCCAACATTTCATACCTGAGGTGGCAGAGGCAATAAAGCCTATTGACTCCTCAGAAGCAATTTACAATTAAAGCCCATTTGCACCCCCAAAATAATAAATAAATAGCAGAAGAAGGATTGACAGTACTTCTGTGCAGGCAATTCTGAAAGAGACTAAGCTAAAGCTGGATTAACCCCTTCCTTCCTTCCTTCCTTCCTTCCTTCCTTCCTCCTCCTCATTCCCATTTCTTTCCTTCCTTCCTTTTTTCAGCCTGTTTTTCATCCATTTTGTTTTACAGCCACAAGCAATGCCAATGTGGAAGCCAGATTCACTTAAGAACCCTGTTAAACTTAACTGCAGTGATTCACTTAACAACTATGGAAAGAAAGGTAGTAAAATGGGGCAAAACTTGCTTAACAACAGTCTTACTTAGCAACAGAAGTTTGATTGTGGCTGTAAGTCAAGGATTACCTGTACTTAAAAGGATCTCTCACTGAAGATGATCAATATTTAGTTTCTATTTTTCCAGGGTGTAGAATATAGAACAAGGGTTTTAAGTTTTAAGAAGGTAGATTCTGATTAAATGTTGCAAAAAACCCTTCCTCATGTGAAGAGTAGTTTAATACTAGAAGTAATTACCTAGAGAGGTTATGGGTTAAAGGAGCTCAAATTCAAGTCTAAAACTGGAAAGCAGAAATTGCACAATCAAATTTTATTAAGTACACAAGAAAATGAAAACTGGAAGTTCAGCAGCTTATGCGAATCCAGTGCATGGAAATCTTCCTTTTAATTTTGCAACTTTACTTTCTGTGAATAAATTGGGACTAAAAACATCTTGATTTAAGATAAGTTTCCTCTCAGTAGTTCTCAAAATTCTGAGCCAATACGCCTAAGAAGAACCCAATCTATTTGGGCGCTCCCTGGTGCTAATACACTAATGTAAATCATTTGACTGTGGATCAATAAACCTTTTTAACTCTTCTAAACCCTCTCATTTAGATTTAGACCTAGTGAATTTCCACAAGTTATTTTTAAGTAAGTGCAATTGAAAGATAGAAATCACATAGTTATGGCTACAATAAGCAAGAAATAATTAAATGCATTGATCAATATAGCAACTTGCATACATAGATCCACATACAGAAGCTCCCATGGTCAAACCAGAGGGGAAAATATATTTTCTCCTAAGAGCATTCAAGGTATTTTCAAAAGCCAAATCCAGGCAGTTTATAAAGCAAACCAACATTGCTCTTTTTAAGCAGTCTTTCATAAATTATACAATTCAATAATATATTTCAAGCATATGTAAGGCTTGACAACCTACCAAATATCAACTGTATTTTTCAGAGCTCTATAGTTCAGCTCTTCCCTTAGCACCTACAGCCACCAACATCTTCAAGTGTATATTTCCAAGGTCACATGTTCTTTTTTCACCCAGTAAAAAAGTCAAGAGGTTTAGATACTGTTGGAGTCTGGTGCATTACATTGGAGATGCTTGTAGGAAGGACATTCTCAGGATTAGCAGTGAAAAGGAGTTGTACAATTATTCCACCTTTTCTTTCTTCATATCTGTTCCCAGATAAGGTCTTCACCCCCACAATCATGTTGCCGTTTTTCAGCCCATTTTTTTTACCATTTTGGCCATTTTTGGGCTGTTTTTTTGCTTGGAAAATAGCCCAGAAAACAGCCTGAAAATACTAAAAAAACAACAACCTGAAAAATGGCCCCAAAACAGCCATTTTGGAGGGCATTTTGGGGCCATTTTCCAGCCATTTTCAAGTTATATTTGGGCAGTTTTTTGGACTGTTTTTTGCCTGAAAAGTGGCCGAAAAGAGCCTGGAAAACAGCCTGAAAAATGACCCAAAAAGAGGCCAGGGCCGGGGCCAGGGCCAGGACCAGCCAGTGGTGGGATTAGCCAGTTCACTAAACTGGGCAGAATTTTAACAACAGGTATACCTGAACCGGTACAAACCAGCTGAATACCACCTCTGGTTTGGAAGCATTACTGCTTTGGACAGGAAGGCAGTGCAGAGAGTGGTGAGGACAGTAAAAATAACCTTATTAGAAGTTCACTTCCTTCTCTCCAGGATATGGCATATAAGTGCCATTTGATCAGGGTCCTCAATATTGTCTGGGATGCTATACATCTTCTCATGATCAGTTTTCCTTGTTACCTTCTAGGAGGAGGCTTTGTGGTATCTGATGCAGAACATTAGATTCAGTCACAGCTTTGTTCCATATACTTTTGAGACAAAGCAACAGAATTTCATTTTTAATGTGTGCCAGTGTGTTCACAGTAAAAAAAAAAAAAAAGACTTCTCTTCTCTTATTATCTGTCATGACCTGACCTACTAATTACCAAAGCATTGTTTGCATGGAAATATCCAATTTCTATACAAGGATTAATTGATCCAGAAATGTTTATTCCATTTATTGAAATAAAGAATTAATATTCCTGGTCTGTGCTTATTGCTGTACTGTAGACTAATGCACAAAAAATGTACATTATAGACATTAGTTTCCAGCTTGCTCAGATAATTACTTTGCTAAAATTTCTTGAGAAAATAACTGCATAAAGTTTTTTTTTCTTTTATATTATGCTGCCAGCTCAGCTTTTTCTAAACTTGTATTCTTCAGACGTGTTAGATTTCAATTACTAGCTTGCTTTAAATTCTAGCAGTAAAAGTTAAACACATCTAGAGAACGCTCACTTGATCAAACAATTCTCAGATTTCTTGTCTCCATTTAAATAATGGAGATGGCAATAATTATCCTCATTTTTAATTAATCAAACATCTAATCCTATGTGTGCCTGTCACTTGTAGGCAAATGGGTGCAGAACTTCACCTTGAATTGCTTAGCTTCATCTTCAGAGAGAGACGGAGAGGGAGAGATGTGGATATATCGATGTAGAGATAGAGAGATGTCAATTTGTTTATAATATTCCCTTCTTCATTCACCTAATAATTTGCTCAGTGGGGTTTGAATCAGCTATTGATTTATTTATGAGAATTTTATCCCACCTTTACTACTTTCTAAATAATTCAAGATGGCAAACATATATTAATCTTTCCTTCTTCTATCCACAATAACAACCCTGTGAGATGAGTTGGGTTAAGGGAGAATGATGGTCCAAAGTCACCCAGCTGATTTTCATCCCTAAAGTAGGTCTAGAAGTCAGTCTCCACTCTCAGTCTTCTATATATTCTGTGTCTTCTTAATAATCTTTTTATTTGCACTCTCAACAGTTTAAACACAGCTAAATTTTTAATCTGTGATTGAAAGCTATTTTGACTGTCTGGCTTTTTAATAAAGTTTAACTTTATTAAAGAACATTGAATTACTACAAATGAGCCAGATAATAATTGCCTTCTCTAGAGTTATTCTTGATTTTTATAAAGTATAATAATATAATGGCTTTAACTATTCTTAAATGGGAGAAAAAGAAACATCACTGTTTGGAAGATTGCTTTATTTTTTTCCCTTATGTTTTTCTCCTTTTTAAAATTGCATGATTTTACATTACATTATCCTATATTACATGTATCCTACATTACAATAAATTCCATGTATCATACTTTGCAATAAATGAGCATATTTTAGAGGTTTAGTCTTCAAGACTTAGATATAATAACCATAAATATTAGTTATGCCTAAATTGCTTTGTCATCAGATAATTTATGTCTGACCATTGTTTTTAACAAGTGCAAGTGAATTAGCTTTTCTGAATTGGAGATTCATTTTAATACATCTTAAATAAATCAAAAATAAAGCTATATAAGTTCTATGGGTATGAAAAGGGTTTTATTCCTTGTCATGGACTCTACTATGTAATATTTTCTCAGGATATATTCTATATATTATATAGGAATACACAATAGGAAGAGTGGTGGGATTCAAATTTTTTTTACTACCAGTTCTGTGGGAGTGGCTTGCTGGGCATGGTGTGGCTTGGTGGCTGTGGCTTAGTGGGCATAGAAGGGGAAGGATACTGTCAAATCTTCATTCCCTCCCCACTCCTGGGGAAAGGTTACTGCAAAATCCCATTTCCTCCCACCCCACTAACCTGCTTTCCAGCTCTTTTTTCCTGTGCTGGGCAATAAAAGAAGACCCAGCTGAAAAGCTGGGACTTGGGAGACAGAGAATAGATGAGGGCAGGGCCAGTCAAAGGTCGTATTTGCCATTTCTCTGAACTACTCAAAATTTCTGCTACCAGTTCTCCAGAACTAGTCAGAACCTGCTGAATACCACCTCTGAATAGGAGTGTACTATAGGATATAATAATATCATAAGTACATGGGTACCAGTGCAGATAAATTCATTTGGTTTTTGAGTGGACATGTATACAGCTGAATACCTAGTGTATCAAATATTTGGAAATAGCCTAAGAACATCTAGAAGTCTTCAAGATTGGGCAGGAAAAAAATTGGCCATCTCTCCCAAACTCACATCTTAGAGTGGCTTTTGTGTAATGTGTTTGGGAATGGAGGGTGATGGACAAGCCCCCTTTCTACATTTTTCCAACTGTCTTAAAAACAATCATTCTTAAACAGTTGATTAGATGATCAAGAATTGATGTTTTGCTCCATGGCCTAATTGGGATAATGCATTTAAATTTAATTTTAGATTGAAAACTCAATGTACAATAAAGGTGAAAATTATTTTCACTTTGATCCTTTAATGAGTTTAGCTTCCCAAATTCATATACTTGCTAAAAATTATATCCTGTGGTGCTCTACAAGATTAGGAGTGGAAGGGATTAAAAGCAAAACAAATGACTAATAGCTAAATTATTAAGTACTTTAAACTAATAAGAAAGCTAGAAGCTTAAGAAACCTTTGTCTCTATGTTAGATTTATCAGCCAAGTGCTGTTTTTATTTAAGACAATATACACATGCATGTGTGTTTTGAAATAGTTTTGATGTTCATTTACTTTATGTATGTAAAATATATTTATTTATTTATTTTATTTGGTTTGTCAATTGCTTACAAGATAATAGGTATAAGTAAAAACAGTTATGAATACATGGATACATATATTATAATATATATATTATAATATATTATATATTATTATATATAGTGTATTATACAATACACTAAAGAGTTTTTCAATTATTTAGAAGACTTTAATTTTAACTCTCTTGACATTCCAATGTTTAACAAGAGAAGCACATTATATGAAATAAAAAAAATAATGTAGCAAAACTTTTAAACAGATCATGAAACTTTAACTATACAACTAAGTATTGATTAATGTTTCAATTTGGGTGGTTTTGCTCACCCAAAATATTTCAAATGCTTGCTATATAATTAAAAAGTAGGTTTATATCTTAAAATATACTTGTTTGATCACCATTACTTAACAAATGTGAATACTAATACATGGTGCATTAATAGATGTTCGTATCATATTATGTGCCCCAACAAACATTTTACATTTCCAACATGTGTTAAAAATGTTGGGTGGCAATTTCATTACTTAAGAATTTCAATAAACATGTGTATATGTATATGTGTAATATTCTTTAAAAATGCATAACAATGTATTTATTATCACAGGGTATTTCAATTTTTTATTCCGGAGTATTCGCAAATAACATCTGCCTTTAGGATGTCCATATATATATATTCAGCTTTGTTTGGGTATTTTCCCACGTCATTATAGTTGTGCTTTTAAAGTTGTAGCAATGTTTCGGCAGAATCTCATCTGCCATCATCAGGCTTCTGTATTGTGTTCGTCTGTGAGTCAGATGAACAACTGTAAAAGTCTGACTCACAGACGAACACAATACAGAAGCCTGATGATGGCAGATGAGATTCTGTCAAACATTGCTACAACTTTAAAAGCACAACTATAATGACGTGGGAAAATACCTGAACAAAGCTGAATACCATACATACATACATACATACATACATACATACATACATACATACATACATTTGTCTTCTTAAGTTTTCACGGGTATTTATATGTATGGTATTCAAACATTGCTACAACTTTAAAAGCACAACTATAATGACATGGGAAAATACCCACACAAAGCTGAATACCATAGATAGATAGATAGATAGATAGATAGATAGATAGATAGATAGATAGATAGATAGATAGATAGATAGATCTTTGGTTATTCGGGTTTTCTCCCGCGTAAAATTGGAAGTATCTAGGCAACGTTTCGATGAAGTCTCATTCATCATCTTCAGGCTTGTGTCTTCGGCTCTGTGCTTCTCAGAGTAATGTGAGCTTGCAGCTGCTTCTTCCTTTTAACTGCTAATGGGGGTGTGACTTGATTGGGTGGGGGCTTGGCTGTGTTCTGATTGGGTGGGGGTGTGTTCTCATTGGTTGGGGGTTTGGCTGTGTTCTGATTGGCTGGGGTGTGTTCTGTTCATGTGGGTGCTTGGTTGTGCTCAGGTTAGTCTTAGTTGCTGGGGGATTCAAGCTGGTGAGCTGTGATCCTGCTGTTTGGGTTCGTGGTCGTGCCGCATCTTCATGGTGGGCGTCAGTTCGCTTCATGTATGGGTCGGAGGAGTTTGAAGTGGGTAGTGATGCAGCTGCGGTGAGGCTTCTGGTCCGTGGTCGTGTCTCATCTTCTGTGTGGGTGTGAGTCTGCTTTCTACGTGGAAGTGTGGTGGTAGCATCTTGTGTGGGCCCTCGTGGGTGTGGGTCTGGTGTCATTCTTCATGTTATGTACTCGTCTGTTCATGAGGGTGGGTTTCCAAATGGCTGGTAGGTGGGAGGTGTCATCTCGTTTATTCATGCTGTGTGGCCATTTTTCTATCTCTATGGCTTCTCTGATTATTCTGTTGTTGAAGTGTTCGGTTTTGGCGATAGTTCTGGTATTTTTAAAGTCAATCTCATGTCCTGTGGCTTTGAGGTGTTGGACCAGGGAAGAGGTTGGTTCTTCTTTTTTGATTGAGTTCTTGTGTTCTTCAATGTGTGCATTTATTCTTCTGTTAGTTTGTCCGATGTATGTGGTGGGACAGGCGGTGCAAGGGATTTCATATACTCCTTGGTTTTCTAACTCGATTTTGTCTTTAGGGTTTCTTAGGATGGTGGATATTTGTACAATAAGTCTCAATAGACTTATTGCTAAAAAAGAGGCCAATTATAATATCAGAAGAACTATTTTCCAGTTGTGCCTAAAAGTTTTTTTAAAAGAAAAATTTAATGCATGTTTAATTGCATTTCATAAAGAAGTAGAAGTCAAAACACATGCCACTTAAAAAGTTGAAGAATCAGGAAAATTAAGATTCCTGTCCTATATTCTAAATGTAATTCAGATAAAGACATCAATTTTTCCCATTAAAAATATTAATATCTTTCATGATATCAACATAGGAAGAAACTATGTGAAAATCATTTGGGTATATCCCCACCATGCAAATGCTGTCATTTCTCATCGGTTCAACAGACATTTTAACCATCTGTTTATATTGGGGATTTTTTAAAGATAAAAACAGATGATTAGAGTAGACAGATTTGTAATATTTAGTAGGATCATAATTAAAGAAGTTTTTAAAGCAATCATCCATATTCATTCTACAAAATATTGAAATCAAAGGCTACTAGTAAAAAGTTCTCTGTGTTATACAAAGAATTTCTACTCCTCCTTGACTATTTCCATGCTTGGAAAATAAGACTGACAGCAGCCATTTTTCTTTTCTTTTTTTGTAAACATCTTTGGTTATTTAAAAAGCTGTAGGTCATTAAAGATAATTTGAGAAAATCTAAATTCTACCTTTTCACTTTATGGGGGAGCTTGTTTCATACTAGAGGACCATATATTTTTCCATGTTGGAAATGGCATTTAATCAAAGCCAATACACACCTCTGCGGTATGTAAAGTAAAAAGGATTAAAATAGCTATAATAATAATCAACTGACCTGGTTTTTATAATGGCATTTGTATTACTGCTAAGAAAACAAATTATACATATTTTAAAAAATAAGTTTAAAAAAACCCAAAGTGAATTAAAAAGTTCTTTGTTAGTGTAGTGTAAAGATGCAGATAACAGAGCATGCAGAATTATAAGAACTGGATTTTCTAACGGAGAGTAACAGTTAGTGCTGGCATTTGTTCTTTTAATAATGTCAATCATATAAAGCTGTGAAGGTAAAGGATCCCAATCTGTGTCCATTTAATTTGGTTTTTAGTATACTACTTCTATAGCTTAAAATGAGCACACACAAGAGAAAATTACAAGGCAGGGCTGAAGAAGGTAATATATTACAAAGCTTCTAAAGTGTTAGAAGATTTTAGTATTGCCCCAAAATGTTGTTTTCCCATTTGATAGAAATTTTATGCTTCCAATCAAATGCGATAAATCAAACTCAAATATATAAAAAGAAATGATGTCTAGCTTATCTTCTTTTTAGCAAGGTGCTTTTCTATGCAAAAATGAAAGATGGTAAATGAAAAACAGGCCAGGTGAGAGGATTAAAAAATGGTGAGGCAAGATATGCTTTATTTAGATAGCCTGACAACTTTGAATACACTGAACAAAAGTTGTAGGTTCATATAGATGCAAGCAACTTTTATTAATAAGTAAACAGAACTTTACTGGATCAATTAGTCCAGTATTTTAGTTCTACAATGCCATTAATACAATAGTATTCCACTTGGTAACTGGAAACATGCCACCTCTGTACTGAGAATATATGGAATCAAGATGATAACAGCCAAAAGTAGTGGTAGCATCTTTTATTTTGTCCAAGCAGGTGACAGCACTTATTAAACAGAACTAAATAAAACTTTTATGAGAGGCCATTGGGAAATTCCAAGATTACCAGGTGATAGCTTTCACTTTTTAATCTTTTCTCCCAGTTTTAAAACTATGTATTGCTACAGCGTTTCACTGGATAGGAAAATAGTACCTTACTGTATGCTGGTAAGCTGATACCCGGGTGGTCACAAAGGATTGCAATTCACCAATTTGACATTGGTTTTGATTTTTTTGGGGAAAGTAACAAATTAAAATAGCTTGACCTTTTCTTCCCATAGCATTGAGGCTTCAGAATTGACACCCATAGTAATTGGAGAAGGCACCCCTCAATTCTGATGCAAATTATAATACAGTTTGCAGCCAGCAGAAACTAATTTACCCCAGATCACTAGAGCCAAATCAAATGTGTCGGTGCCAGCATTGCTCACTCCATTTCAGTGTGATTCTGTATGTTGTAATACACAGTTTGATGAATGAAATTGTAACATGGGGAGTAGAAAAGTCCGTTTATACTTAATACTCTTTTTTTGTTCATCAGTGTTATGAATGCCAGATAACAAGGAAAACAGGAATTAATTATTCAAGAGAACAAAGTAATAGCATTTCTTGGATAAACATGTTATTTATCTGTGGTATTTATAACTCAATTCTTTTTCCAAACAGTCTGAATAGGTATACATAGATGGATAGTTTTTCTTTTTCTTTTTCTTAGCAACATGCTTTTAAAGTCAGGTCATTTGAATGACTGATCCATAATTACCCAAGAAGATACTTGACTGGAAATTTGTCTAATATTATGTGCACTGCATAACACTGGCAATCAAATTCATCCCACCTTGTTAATCTTATGCAGAACTTCCTGAGTTGAAGCTACTGTATTCCTCCTTAAAGACAAGCTTACCAAGAAGTAAAGAATCTACTATTGTTGCAATGGGAATGGATGGTCCTAAGAAACTGTGATATCCTGTTTTATTTTAAGACAAATTGATAGCCATAAATTCTATTTTGGGGACATTGTGGGGCAATATTCTGGATGTTCACGATTTTTAGTTTTTATTGTTCAAAACTTTTAATATGTAAACTTCCCAGAGTAATTCAGAATCAGGCAGCCTCTAAATCTAATTGATTAATTAATCAGTAACTGTCATATTTAAACTAACAGGATTGGTTTATAGTACCATTACATCCCTTCTATTTGCCTCTCCAGATTAGAATCCCAGGAATGGGAGAATGGGAATAAGTCAATTGATTCTTACTCTCTTTTGTGTCTTAATTACAGCCCCCATTGCTTTCCATATGTTAGAGGATAATATCTGCAGCAGGGAGTCTGTTCCACTTTTTGTCTCAGAGTTCTGGATGACATAGTGAAGTATGACAAAAATAGAACAAATGTTTTACTTCAGAAAACGTTTTACTTCAATCTGAAATACATGAACACTTTTGCAATTGCACTAGTGTAGAGCTTCTTCTTGCAACAATGAATCAATGCATTGACTACTGCTGCTTTGATACTGATAGAAGAAGGATTGATGAGAACAGGGGTGTCAAACTCAAGACCCACAGGCCAGATCCGGCCCATGGGGTGCTTAGATCTGGTCCATGGGCCCACCTTGGAAATAGTGAAGGATTGGCCCACAATGCCTCTGCCAGTGAAAATGGTTGGGGGGCTGGCCCTCCCAGGCTTCGTTTTCATTGCAGAGGGCTGCAGGAAGATCCCCCCAGGTCCACTTGGGCCATCACAGTGACATTGAGCTGGCCACGCCCACCCCAGCCATGGCCACCCAGCCCCCAGAGGTCAAACACAACCCTGATGCAGCCCTCAATGCAATCAAGTTTGATACCCCTGGTTGAGAAGATGTTTCATCACATGGTAGGTCTCATACTTCAAAATGATTAAGTAAATATTATGCCACCAGCTAATCTTCTCTATCTAGCATGTACCATACTGGGTTGTCCAATAGTTCTTGCACAGTAAGCAAACTGCCTCATTCCTTTCTCACCTCATACGGACCAGAGGAAGAAAAACTGATGTCATTAAGGTTGATATGATTACCTGGTAAATTGGTTCCTCTTTGGAGAGGATTCCATCACTTCATTGGGTGCCATATTGGACAGAACATATTACAAACTTCACCATTCCTGGGTAGGGTTTAGAAGAACGACAGATTTATCTTGTGGGGTGGTAAAGTTTTACTTCCTCTGATTACTGGGTTTAAAGTTTTGAATGTTTATTTGTCTCTGCTGAAGAAAAGGATGATAAAAGTAGAATTTTTATTAGCTGCACTCCTGTTAAGCTGTTGCACCATTCCTCTTAAAGAACCTACCACCTGAGGCGAAACTAGAATTCCTTCCAGTGGAGAAGCAGACAATAGGGAGGAATTTTATTTTAATAATATTTTATTTTCTGGTAAGCACTGCTGTCAGTTGCTAAATTCACTCAGTTTGGGATAGTTAGAACCAGTGGATCCTTTGAACTGAATGAAGTGGAAGTGGGGAAAAAAATACTTTAGCAGCAACTTCCTTCTCCCATCTGATGATACATGTGACAGCATGCAATAAGAGATTTTCCATTTCTCTTACAAAAAGTTTTTATTATCTCCATTCCACTGAATATTCAGAAACAAATAAAAGTCTTGTATAGACAAGCATTTGACTGGGATATCATGCCAGCTAGATGAATTGTAGCTTGGTTTTATACTATACTGTATACTCACCTTGATTTCCACTAGTTGTATGCTTTGGCTTTGTTTTCATTTATTTTGGCCTGTGACATAGTGATATTTCCTGTTTTCTGTTCAAACCTCCCTCTGAGCTATAAAGTGAGTGAGTGAATGAATGAATCTGTGAGGTATAAATTGCCCCTGAGGAGGTCTCAGATCTGAGCCTGTTGGAGCACAGATATAAATAGTTTCATATCACTTTCTTCAAACAAGTAATTTTAGAGACATGTCTCATTCTGTGCTCAGAAATAATTTCTTGTTTAGGCTCAGGACAATTGGTCAACATCTATGGACAACAGCTAAATTAACATTGTCTATTGACATCCCCTTGCCCTATCAGCCAGTGGCTGGACTTTCAGTGCAAGACAGGTGCATCTGAGATTTCACCACGATTGACAGCTGTAACACAGATTGTGCCTGGAAATCCCAAGGTCTTTTTGTTGTGAATGAATAAAATTACTAAGCCTACATGCAAAGCAGGTTTTGGAAGCCTGCACATTTGATTGGTCCTTAAAAAATGAACAAGGATTGGTTCATAACAAGGCCCTGATTGGCCAAGGGGGCGTGCATAAACGCACCAACGTGCCTACCGTCCCTGTCCTATTGTTTCTCTTATTCTTTTATTTTTCTTATATGTACCCATTTCATATATTCACAACTATGTATACATTTATACTTATTATCTTGTAAATTGGCAAATCAAATAAATAAATAAAATAAATAAGCTTAGGACACTTCTTATTGGTTATTAGTTTAAACTTGATGCACTTAGTATTGGTTAATAGGGTAGCAGCCAACCCTATAAAAGGGGTTACTGCTACCCATAGCTTGCTCTGTTCTGTTCTATTTACTGTTAATAAAGAGTTGAAGTCACTGGTCAGATGTCTGGTCTCCATTACTCTCCAAACCTAACACTGGCGACGAAGGTGGGATGCGGAGACCGGAGAGCTGACTGATCTACAGAGCAACACACAGAGCACGTGGTCGAACACGCACCATCAACGGCAACATGGCCAGTGGTGCCGCACCACCCGCTCCATTCAACCCAGAAACCGAAGACTGGGAGTCGTACATGAATAGGTTCCAGATGTTTCTGGAGACCAACAATTTGAAAGATGCAACAACCGGCAAAAAGAGCTATATTTCTAACTCACTGCGGGCCTACTGTGTTTAAAATGGCAAAATCACTTGCCAAGCCAGCTGAAGTAAAAGAGATGGACTGGGACGTCCTCGAGCCTTTACTACGGGCCCACTACGCGCCCACCGTGCCAACCTTAGACAGGAGACATGAATATTACCAGAGGAACCAGTGGAAAGGCGAGAGTCTTGCCAACTACGTCGCAGACCTCCGCAACCTTGGAGGCCTCTGCGGGTTCTCTGACTTAGAAGAAGCCCTCCGTGACCACCTAGTTCTGGGCCTAGAAGACTGCTCGATCCAGAGTAAAATCATAGCTAAGGGGACATCAGCCTCACCGATGCCCTTAAAGAAGCCACTGCAGCGGAGGCAACCAAAAAGTCGGCAGCCCGAATGCGGCGCACTAGCGCACCACCACGCCAACTCGCCAACGATATCTCGCCTCGCTCAGAGAGACACCCGGTATCGACTCACCACGAAGACCTAGAATCCCCGTCAGATAGCGATGAGGAAGAGGTCAACCGACTCCGAACGGATCGAGACCAGTCCACACAATGCTCACTTCGACCGTGTGCAGGGTGTGGAGCGAATCACCCATGATCCAGCTGCAAATTCTTCGACGCACTCTGCCGCGTTTGCGGAAAAGAGGTCACATCGCAAAGGTTTGCAGAAGCAAACAAAACTCCAAACCCCAACAGGCCGAATACTAGTCTTCAGGATTCTTCGCACACCCCGAGACAAACTGAATCACCAATGGGGAAGCCACTCCTACAGAAACAAACTGTCCACCACTTCCACCAGGCGTGAAGAAACCAGGCAGGAAGAGACCCACCAAACAATTACCATAGGCCACGCTACATCCCTTGATGCCGGGAAAATCCGAGTAGAGGTCGCTATCGAAAACAAACCTTGTGTAATGGAGGTAGACTCAGGATCATCCCTCTCGATGGTGTCCTGGAAGACGCTTCAACAGCTCATTCCGACGATTCGCCGCCAAGACCTAAACCCTCAAAGGGTTATCCTCAAAGATTACCAGGGTAACCGAATTCCCGTTGTCGGGTCCCGCCGATTCCAGGTATCTTTCAAGGACCGCACCGTCGCACTGCCACTGACTGTCATGGACCGTGACTGGCCTAGTCTTTTAGGCCTTCAATGGTTCAGACCGCTTGGAATCACTGTAGCCGGCGTCCACCGTGCCAAGAGCAACGATTGGGAGGAAGCCCTCGTGCAAGAATTCCAAGATGTTTTCGCGAACGGACTAGGCAAGTACAAGGGGACCCCGATCTCATTTAACTTGAACCCGGGTAGCACCCATCCGCCTTAAGCCGCGTCGGGTGCCGTTCGCCCTGAAACCTAAAATCGATGAACAACTCGATAAGCTAATAGAACAGGGCGTGCTGGAACCCACCGACCACGCCCGATGGGAAACCCCAATAGTGACACCTATCAAGCCTGATGGGTCACTGAGAATTCTGCGGAGACTACCGGGCCACCTAAACGACGCACTTCAGCAAAGTGCGTATCCAGTGCCGGTAGTGCAACACCTGCTCCATTCCCTGGGTGGCGGAAAGTTTTCGCTATACTAGACCTAGCACAGGCATATCAACAATTGCCTGTAGATCCGCCACCGCGGAGGCGCAAACTATCGTCACGCATAGGGCGCATTTAAATGCAACCGGCTCCAGTTCGGGGTGAGCGTCGCTCCTGGAATTTTTCAGAGCTTAATGGAAAGGCTGTTACAAGGAATAAGAGGGATCGTACCGTATTTCGACGATGTGCTCATCGCCGCCCGAACAGAGACATTCTAGAAAAACGACTCCGCACAGTTTTACAAAGGTTCCAAAACGCAGGCCTCAAAGTTAAAAAAATAAATGCCAGTTATGTACCGAAAGGGTGGAGTTTTTGGGATACCTCCTGGACAGTCAAGGAATCCATCCCACTGAGGACAAATTAAAGGCAATTAAGAAGGCCCCCACTCCAAGGAACAAGGCAGATCTACAGGCGTTCCTTGGACTTATCAATTTTTATAACGTCTTTTTACTCAATAAAGCAACCGTAGCTGAACCATTACATAGACTCTTAGACAAAAAAGCAACATGGGTTTGGGGACAACGTGAACAAAACGCTTTCCAACAAGTAAAGAAATTGCTAACTTCTGATTCTGTACTTATGCAGTACAACGAGACTCTGCCGTTAATTATTACTTGTGACGCCTCACCTTTTGGGGTTGGAGCAATCCTGGCCCACGTATTATCGAACGGAGCAGAAGCTCCCATCGCATTTTTTCACGAACTTTAGCTAAAGCTGAAAGAAATTATAGTCAGCTGGGTAAAGAAGCTTTAGCTATTGTGGCGGCAGTTAAAAGGTTTCATGAATATGCGTATGGGCGTGCATTTACAATAATTACTGATCATAAACCACTACTGGGGATTATTGCGGGTAATAAACCAACCCCATATATATTGTCCCCCAGAATGACCCGCTGGTCTGAATTCTTGGCAGCGTACAACTATACCTTGCAACACCGCCCGGGGAAATCAATTCTCCACGCTGATGCATTGAGCAGAACACCGCTTCCAGAATCGGTTGAAGATCCAGCCCCAACCATCACAACGTTGCAAATTGAGACTCTACACGCGCCGCCATTGACGGCAAGAGACCTTGCCCTCGAGACAAAACGAGATCTGGTCCTGCAACACCTCCTATGCTGGGTTGATTTCCCGCCCGGGGAAATCAATTCTCCACGCTGATGCATTGAGCAGAACACCGCTTCCAGAATCGGTTGAAGATCCAGCCCCAACCATCACAACGTTGCAAATTGAGACTCTACACGCGCGCCATTGACGGCAAGAGACCTTGCCCTCGAGACAAAACGAGATCCGGTCCTGCAACACCTCCTATGCTGGGTTGAGCGTGGTTGGCCAACAGAACAGCTATCACCTGAATGGGCGCCGTTTAAAGCACGCCAAACCGAACTGTTTTCTCAAAAGGGCTGCATCTTGTGAGGCGATAGAGTCGTAATCCCGAGCAAACTGCAAAGAACTGTTTTAGCGGTATTGCACG
Organism: Notechis scutatus; assembly: GCF_049901735.1. Classification (NCBI taxonomy): domain Eukaryota; kingdom Metazoa; phylum Chordata; class Lepidosauria; order Squamata; family Elapidae; genus Notechis; species Notechis scutatus. The sequence goes on along the minus strand of NC_142009.1, from coordinate 254,911,639 downwards.
ACGGACATCCGGGAATCGTGCGGATGAAAGCACTCGCACGGAGCTACGCCTGGTGGCCGGAATCGACAAAAGAATTGAGGCCTTGTCAACGTTGCCAAGACGTCAGCAACGCCCCACCTAAAGCAAGCCCAACCGAATGGGAAACTCCGAGAGGACCATGGTCCCGTATCCATATTGACTTTGCGGGGCCTACAAAAGGGCACACTTTCCTTATTACAGTCGATGCCTATTCAAATTGGCTCGAGATCCATCGAATGAGCACAACTACAACGGACTCAGTTATCAACAAATTAAACAGGTTATTTGCCACACATGGTTTTCCGGACGTCCTCGTCTCGGATAACGCCCACAGTTCACAGCATTACCATTTGAACAATATCTTGCTGACCGGGCATCCGCCATGCGCTGACCTCGCCCGCGCACCCTGCGGTGAACGGGCGTGCAGAGCGCATGGTACAGTTTGTAAAAAGACCCTCCACAAAATGGAATTCGAAACATTGATGAGAAAATCAATCGGATTTTATTGTTGCAGCACATCACGCCCCACAGCGTTACCAACAAAATGCCCGCCGAACTTCTTATGGGGCGGAAACTACGATTGCACCTCGACAGGCTCCACCCCGCATATGCACCCGAAAAGCCTTTCGGCTCCAGCAGCAAATGCCGGGAATTTAAGGTAGGCGATTTAATCTTTGCCAAAAACTTCTCCGGCGACCCTTTATGGATACCCGCAACCGTTACTCACCTTACTGGGCCTAAATCTTACCGCCTGCTAACAGACGATGGGAGGGTGTGGAAACGCCACATAGACCAACTCCGTTCGAGATTACTACCCAGCGCCCATGGCTCCCGGGTTCACCAACTGAGGGGGAGGCAATATCGAGGAAATTGACTTCGATATGACGGATATCAGGCCAACGGAAAACCTACGGCCCAGCGAAGTACCAGGGATTGAAGCGGGAGGGTTGACTTTTCCATGGGACTTGAACACGGGGAAACTGAACTGCGAAACCCCGAAGAAACACTGATTGGCGGAGACAACAACAACGGAAGCAGCACGGAATCACCGTGCAGCGAAACGGAACTTAATAAAGATCATCCAAACGCTCCACCGAACCGGACTTGAGAACAAACCCGGTGGAGCCACGGAAATCATCCAGACAGACCAAACGGCCTGTCTACCTTGAAGATTTTGTTACAGCTCCCTCAAACGGAACCCAAGGGGAGGGGTGTTGTGAATGAATAAAATTACTAAGCCTACATGCAAAGCAGGTTTTGGAAGCCTGCACATTTGATTGGTCCTTAAACAATGAACAAGGATTGGTTCATAACAAGGCCCTGATTGGCCAAGCTTAGGACACTTCTTATTGGTTATTAGTTTAAACTTGATGCACTTAGTATTGGTTAATAGGGTAGCAGCCAACCCTATAAAAGGGGTTACTGCTACCCATAGCTTGCTCTGTTCTGTTCTATTTACTGTTAATAAAGAGTTGAAGTCACTGGTCAGATGTCTGGTCTCCATTACTCTCCAAACCTAACACTTTTATTTACTTCTTCAGGCAATTGCCATATATAGGAACATTCCTTTAATAAAAGAGATGGAGAAAAATACTACAATTATAAATTCTATAGAGAGAAGTCATAAAGGAGGACTGCCACATTGGAAATGCAAAAATACAGATAAGCACTATTTGAGAGCAGAAAGATATACTCACAAATTATTTACTGCCAATAAACAAGCTTTTGAATTTTTGCCACATGTGTCAGGGGTTGCCTGAGGCAGCAAAATTGTTTGCCCATTTTTTTCATGTAAATTTAGGGCCCGGACCCTTTAAAAAAGGGAACATGAATATTCTAGAACACTTGAGCTTCAAAGCATGGTCCTGTAGTGATGATGGAAGAGAAAAAGGAGGAGAAGGAAAATAAAGGCTGCACAAAGACCGCAAGAGGGTAGTTAGAAATTCAAATAAATTAAGGAGTTGGTAGCATCAGAAGCACAGCACAAATCGGTCTCTCAAGTATTCCTGAAATTGGATTAGGCAGGTGATTCTGGATACTTGCAGAAGTAGTTTTGAAAGGAAACAAGAGATTTAGTAGTTGTGAGCAATGTATGATGAGGGCTAAAATAAGAAGACAGATGGTTGAGAAAAGGAATAGCTTTTTGCTTGTTTCTTTTCCTTCTGTCCCTCTGAAATGCCAAGCAACCATTATAATTCCAGGTGTGTTAACAGCAAGTGGTGAGAAAAGCAGAGAACAGCATCAATTCTAAGAGAAAAACATAAGAAAGTGGTTACCTTGATGGCTACTACAAAAATAAAAATCTGTACATTAAATGTACACCCATATATGGATTCTAAATTGGCTTAGGACACCAAATCTCAGGTGCAGCAAAAAGGGAACAGTATCAGCACCTGAACCAGCACAGAAGTAGTTACCTTGCCTGTACAATATATATTATACCTATTATCTTGTAAGCAATTGACAAAAATAAAAATAAAATAAAAATACATTTTTGTGGAACAGAACCAGGAGGAACTCTCTCTGAAGAATTATGTCCTGCTACTTTTGATTGTGGTAAGTTTGCCTTTAGCCATTGCTTCTCAAGTGTCCATGCCAACACTTAAATCAAACAGTTTGTACTCACTTTGCTGATAAAGATCTGAGGGTAGCTGTTCATTTAGATTCTAATGAAATAACTATTACATAAGGGAAGAAAAAGTTGTAAAGGAAGATAAATTAAAATACCTAATAGGAGGGCTATTGGAATGAGGAAACTTTGAAATGGAAGTGCATGGATTTGGGCAGCTATTATTTTTTTGTTTGTTTGTTCTGCTCATCTCACTGAATGTGACTTTGCAGTGCACAACCAGCAGCAATTAAAATAATATTGCAGCCATTAAAAATAATCAAATTACAGTCACCTAAACAATGATAACCACCTCATGGTTCCAGATGGGATCACCAAGAATAGCAAAACCACATTTTAAGGGCTTTCTGAAAGGCTAGCAGGGATTGGGCTAAACTCATCTGGGGAATAATGTTTGAGATAGTGGGAATCACAGCTGAAAAGGCGTATCTTCTGGGTCCCATCAAATGGAACTCTTTGGCAGATGGGAGCCTAGATATATGCCCCCCCACCCCCAAGCTGGATCTTATGGAATGGATAGATTTAATTGGAAAGAGGCCACCCTCAACCTGGTTCCATATCACTCAGAGCCTTAAAGGTCAAACCAGCACATGAACTTCACCCAGTAGACCGGCTGCTAATATAGCCTGTAGAACACATGTATAATGTGTGTAGTAGAGCGGCGGTTACAGAGAGAGACGGAGCCAGGTCAAAGCTAACTATCTTTATTCTATTGAATAAAGGGTCGCCGCGGCTGCCGAGGCAATCTGACAGCCAGCTGGCGGCGACAGCTGATGCCGTTTGACAGCTCCCTTTTATAGCCGGCTGTCAAACGGCATCAGCCAATGGGAGCGATCGGCGCTCCCGCGCAGGCGGCAGACCAGAAGGAGAACTGCTGCCTAGTCCTTAAACATAGCACTCCTTCCCCCTGGGCGCGAGCATGCGTAGTCTCGTAGCCAGGATGGCGGCTTTCGCTCGTGGCCTGATCTTCGCGGTTCCAGAGGCTTGTCGGCTGCTGCCCAGTCCTGTTCTTCCCGGGCGGTGTCAGGAGTCTGCGGAGGATCATCGGCCATCCTGGACTGGCTATCGGGCTGCTGCTCGGGTGAGTCTCCTTGCGGTGGTCGGGCGGCTGGGTCGTCGGGCGGCTGGTAGACCGGGTCCTTCAGCAGGTTGGCTGATTCAGGCGGCGGGTAGACCGGGTCGTTCGGCGGCTGGTTGACTGGGATTTCGGCGGCAGGCTTGGTCCAGCATCTCCTAAGTTGGTCCACGTGTCTTCTCCAGACTCGACCATCTTCCAGGAGGACTCTGTAAGACCTGGGCCCTGTAACAGAAACTATCTGCCCTGGCAGCCATAACGGGTGTCCTGCATAGTTCCTGGCATAAACCAGGTCTTACAGGGTGAATTCCCTGGCATGGCTGTCAGAAGCCAGGGGTGAGCTGGGAGCGTAGTGGGGGTGCAACCTGTCCAGGGTGGTCCTGAGGCGTCTGCCCATCAAAAGTTCAGCAGGTGACTTGTTGGTGGATGGGCATGGAGTGGCGTGTTGCGTGAGTAGGTAAGTGGACAGCTTGGAGTGCCAGTCCGCTTGGCCCAGCTTGGCCAAAACTTCTTTGACTGATCTAACAGCCCTCTCTGCCATCCTGTTGCTCGCGGGGTGAAAGGGGGCTGTGAGGGCGTGTCTGATGCCCAGGTTGGCTGTGAAGATGGCAAACTCGTTAGAACTGAATTGGGGCCCATTATCTGAGACCAAGGTGTCAGGCAGTCCATGTGTAACAAATAGTCTGGTCAAAACCCTTATGACTGCTCGTGTTGTGGTGGAAGGTAACAAGGCCACTTCTGTCCATTTGGAAAATGAGTCTACAACAACCAGGAATGTTCTCCCCAGCATGGGACCAGCCAGGTCAATATGCAGCCTGGCCCAGGGTGCCCCCGAATCCTCCCATCTGGTTGGTGCAGCTGTGGGTGGGGCTGCCCTTGTTGCCTGGCAGGCTTGGCATGCATTAACCCAGTTGGCAATTTGGGCATCCAGTCCTGGCCACCAGACGTAGCTGTGGGCCAAGGCCTTCATCCTTACAATGCCCGGATGACCCTCGTGCAGTGCCCTTAAAACTGGTTCTTGCAAGGTGGGTGGAATGACCACCCTAGACCCCCATAACAGACAGCCCTGTAGTGAAGACAACTCCTGCCTGCGGGTCTTAAATGGCATGAATGCAGATGCGAATTGAATATCAGGCCACCCCCTCCCCACCCAGTCCAGGACTTGGGAAATCACAGGATCTTTTTTGGAGTGTGCAGCAATATCCCCAGCTGAGACTGGCAGGTCAAGTTCATTGCAGTCGAAGATTGTGTGGATGGGAGCTGAGTCCTCGACTGGTGTTGGCAGGGGGCATCTGCTGAGGGCATCTGCATGGCTCAGGTTTATTCCAGGGCGATGTACCAAAGTATATGAATAAGTGGCCAGAAACAAAGTCCATCTGGTCATTCTTGGGGATAGCACCTGTGGGGTTTGCTTGTCACCGGCTAACAGTCCCAATAGAGGTTTATGATCCGTTACTAGCTCAAAAGAATGGCCATAGAGAAACTCGTGGAATTTTTTTACAGCAGCCACAGCTGCTAGGGCCTCCTTATCGATCTGACTATAATTTCTCTCTGCAGCAGAGAAAGTCCTTGAAAAATAGGCAATGGGTGCCTCAGATCCATTTGAAAGCCTATGGCTTAATACTGCTCCTATACCAAAAGGTGAGGCATCAGAGGCCAACACCAGGGGCAAGTCCTTGTTAAATTGAACTAACACAGCGTTTGAAGTTAAAAGAGACGTTACTGCCTGGAAAGCGTTGGCTTCTTTCTGTCCCCAGTGCCAGGGGGCCTTCTTATCTAGGATTCTATGTAGGGGTTCAGCTACGGAGGCCTTGTGAGGCAGAAAAGATGCATAAAAATTTAGGAGCCCTAAAAAGGCCTGTAATTCAGTTTTGTTAGAGGGAGTGGGTGCCTCGTGAATAGCTCTAACTTTACTTTCAATGGGGTGAATTCCGGAGGCATCAATTTGATAACCAAGGAAGTCTACTTGATTGGTAGCAATGGTGCACTTGTCTTTTTTCAATTTGAGCCCGTTTAGCCTAAACCTGTCAAGGACAGATCTTACTCTGAGTAGCAGTTGTGCCTTGTTGGTGGCAGAGACTAAAATGTCATCGAAGTATGGGACCACCCCGGGTAGATCCTGGAGGATTCTTTCCATGAGTGATTGAAAAATGCCAGGGGCTACGCTGACTCCAAACTGTAAGTGTTTACATCTAAAGGCGCCCCTGTGTGTAACTATGGTTTGTAGGTCAGCAGTGTGCTGGTCCACAGGAAATTGTTGGTATGCCTGGGACATGTCTAACTTTGCAAAAATTATGCCTGGCTCAAATGAGTGGAGCAGGTGTTGGATTACAGGTACTGGGTATGCGCTAATTTGGAGGAAACGGTTGAGGGATGTCTTATAGTCAGCGCAAATTCTCACGCTGCCATCCTTTTTTAAGGGGGTAACTATGGGTGTTTCCCACTTTGCAAAATCTACCTGTTCCAAAACTCCTTGTCTAATGAGTTTGTCTAATTCAGTGTCTAATTTGGGCCTAATGGCGAAGGGAACCCTTCGAGGTTTCAAATGGATTGGGGTGGCTTGTGGACCAACATCGAAAGATATGGGGATGCCTGAATAACACCCCAGTTCACTGCTGAAAACGTCAGAGTAGTCCTTAAAAAGGGCATCAACTTCAGAATTAACCACAGAGTGAATCCCTGTAATGTTCAGACCCAGGGTGGGGGACCAATCTAGTCCTAGCAAGCTAGGCAGGGTACCATCTACAACTACCAGTGGCACAACTACCAGTGGCAAGTAACCTCTAAAGTTCTGGATTTGAATGAGGAATTTTCCCTTATCCAGGACTGGGATGGTTTTCCCCTGGTAGTCCCGAAGAGTCAGGTGGCAGTTGATCAGCTTCTTCTTCGAGAGCAAAGGCAGTATCTTCTTCATGGTGGTCCACGATATGATGGAGAGGGTTGACCCGATGTCTACCTCCATCCAGTAGGGCTTACCTTCTATGAAAAGAGAAATGCTTATTTTGTTAGAGTTATGGGCGGTATTGCCCGCGTGATAACATGTGTAGCAGTTTTCCACTTGCCTTTGGGAGGAGGCAGAAACTTGAGGTCTTTGAGAAGGGGCCTGCTCTGCTTGGCAAACCCTGGCTATGTGCCCTCTCTTCTGGCAGTTCAGACAGATAACGTTTCTGAACCTGCAAGTTGATCTAAGGTGGTTACCCCCGCAGCTCATACAATGGGGTTGCTGTTTGGTGGTCTGGCTATTGTTTTTCCTTGGTGGGCCTAAGGATGTTCTGGGACGTGTGAGGCGGTTTACTTCTAATGGTTCTTCTTCTTCTTCTTCTTCTTCTTGGGAGACCTCATCATAATGAATTGTAGCCTGCCCTTGTTTTGAGGTGCTTCCATGAATCTCAGCTGCAGATAGTTCTGATAACTCAGCAGCCTGAGCTTCCTCAATAGCTAAGGATAAGGTCAAATCTTTTTTTGCCAGTAACCTCCTCTGAAGCTTTAGGTCCCTAACTCCTCCCACAATTTGGTCAAGCAGCATGTCCTCAAGGTAATCCCTAAACCCGCAGTGTATGGCAGCTGATCTTAATGCTGCCATGTACTGACTCACAGTTTCCCCTTCAGCTTGAATAGCCTCCTAGCTATTTGAGAGGGCCTGGGGGAATAGTGGTTTGACAAGATTTCCCTCAACTCATCCCAGGGTATAGCCTTAATAGACCGTGGGGACACCAGCGCAGAGGCTGTGTCAAAAACGGTAGCCCCACAGAAGCTTAAAAAATAAGACCTTTTTCTCAGGTCTGTAGCTTCAGACAAATCAATTGCATTCAAAAAGCATTCGAATCTGTTCATGTAAGATTCCCAAGTCTCTGCTCCAGGCTGGAAATGCGGGAATGTCGGAGTTGAGGCCATTGGAGTGGCAGGGTCGGTTTCCTAAGTGAGGAAATTCTAGAGATCTCACTTTTAGAAAAGCGTTTCTGGTTGTGCCTGTCAGCGGCGTTCGGCTCCTCAGCTGTGGAGCTTTAAAGTCCGCGGTCTTTTGGAGAGCGTAGGTGGCGGTGACTCAATCAGCTCTTAGCGGCTTCAGCTCTTCCTTATAGTGACTTCGGCTCAATTGTCTCACCTGGTCATCTTTACTGTATCCCGCCATCGTCGCCAGTGTTGTAGAGCGGCGGTTACAGAGAGAGACGGAGCCAGGTCAAAGCTAACGATCTTTATTCTATCAAATAAAGGGTCGCCGCGGCTGCCGAGGCAATCTGACAGCCAGCTGGCGGCGACAGCTGATGCCGTTTGACAGCTCCCTTTTATAGCCGGCTGTCAAACGGCATCAGCCAATGGGAGCGATCGGCGCTCCCGCGCAGGCGGCGGACCAGAAGGAGAACTGCTGCCTAGTCCTTAAACATAGCACTGTGCATCACACTATGGGCACAAATAACTGATTGAGTAGGCACTCACTGCACCAGGTTAATGACGGTGGACTATTGACTTCAATTGAAAGGCAGGTGGGGTAGTTACCATAAAATGGATTGGGCATGGCACACTGTTGAAGACTGATTAATGAGTTGTGTAAAGTCTATAAAGTGTTTTGAGGTACCGTCAGTAGTAAAAAACCAGACACAACATGAATTTCATGAACCAGCATTACTTATTGTTATAGGCTGGAACAAAAGAATTTTGACTGTCTCTCCACTCAATTTTATACCAAACAAAATCAAGGTAGGGTTATTTTGTATTTCTTTGTGATATCTATGTCTAATCATTTCTGAAACTCCTATCTTAAGTATAATTACTTTATCCTTTCCAGTGAAAAGTCTATATTCCTTTATCTGAGGGACAAATGCTGAAGGGAAAGAGACCTTACCTAGTCATCAGAGAGCTTTGGGTATAATTGAATATGATTTTTTTTTTAAAAAAAACAAACCTACTTGTCAAAGCCTCATCAGACCTGTGCAGTGGTTGGGTCGAAAGAGTGATTGTCTCCAAATCAACTGGTGGGCTTCCAAGGCTGAAGTTGAACACAAGTAAACTTGAGTCAACTTGAATCAGAAGGCCACAACCTCCCCAGTACTTGTCTGTTATAGGTGTTATATCTACCTTATTTGCAGCTTTATCATTCCTCTCTAGTGTAGTTGTTTCCTGTTACTCTAGGATTCATCTCTATGGTTCCTGTGATGCATTTCCTGTTCCTATTGTATTTTATACTCAATGATAGCTTGTATGGCATTTTAATTACTCTACAGGAAACACTAACACCTTGACCACTGCAACACATATTCTTCCTTAGATGATGACAACCCTGTGATAAGTGGAGACAATTAGCCCATATTTATTAGTTTTTTTTTATTTGTCAATTGCTTACAAGATAATAGATATAAGTAAAAACATAGTTATAAATAAATGGATACATATAAGAAAAATAAAAAAGAAAAGAAAAATAAATAAAAAAATATATAAAAGAAACAATAGGACAGGGATGGTAGTCATGCTGTCGTTGGTGTCTTCGAGACCAAATAAGATGGCATTTGATCATTTCTGTTCACGTTCCATGGTGTCTCGGATGAGTAAGGAGATATTATTTGTGGAATTATTTGAAGGGATAGTAATTGTTTGTGGCTGTGGTTTGGTGGTTATTTTTGGTTATTATTTCTGCCTTCCCATTGCAGCTTTATCAGACTTTATTGTATTTGGGGCAGACCTCTGAAAGCTACATCTTGTGTCAATCACACAGGGATTTAAATTGTGTGAGAATCTTGTTTGCATCAAGAACCTGCTCCTTTGAATTTTTCATCTGCAATTTTGTCAGTAGTTGCCACTGAAAGAGCAGACAGTTGAGTAGTACCCCTACGTGAGTGGGATTGCTAATGGAGTCCTAGGAAATGGCAGGTTCTTTGCAACTGTAGTTTGTAGTAAACTATGAGAAATAGTTGGCATCCAACTACATATTGTTTAGGAAAAAAGAGCACATTTCCTGCAATTCTTAGCTTCAAGTCAGCATAAACCAGGGGAAATGTGAAAGTGTGAAAAATAATATTTTTTTTTCAGATATGGTGTTTTTCTTCTGAAAGCCACACAATTCTGATGTGGGGTTTAGAGGTAAATGTGGTGGTAGCATTTTATGATTTAAAAAGAAGCAATTAATTAGCTGCTTTATAAAAATGTCTTTGGAAATTACCTTTTAGATTTGCAATTCTTCTGAACAATGGCTTCAGTCCAACAAATCACTCTGAGAATGTTTTGGATAATTGCTCTTTTTGTAGGTTACTGGTTGTAAATCTACAAAAGATCAAATGAACTCACTGATAATGAGATTACACAGCTTAGATGTAGGTTGTTCTTCATACCCATTTCTAAGAATGAAACAGAGATTGTTTGAACAAATTAGAACTAGAAGTGTTACAAGTTTTAGTACCCTGTGAAGACCTCAAGTTAATGATAGCACTAGACAGCAAGGAGAAGGCACAGCGACCAGGAGTGGGATTAAAAAATTTTAACAACTGGTTCTGTGGGTGTTGTTAGGAATATAAGTCACCTAACAGGTATTTGGGTTAGAAATATATAAGCCAGGATGGACATTTTAGTACTATGTCTTTAAGAGATTGCAAAAACTGCAATTGGGTGTGGTTTTTCAAACAACCGTAAGATGGAGCCAGAAACCTGGGTTGTTTAGTCTTAGCCTCATAAGAGAATGTGTCTGAGTGAGTCTCTCTGTTTCCTTCTGTTGGAAAGTATTGCTGTTCCTCCATTTTTCCTAATTGACTGATATTCATGGATTTGATGTAAGTCTGATACTGAACTGTTTTTGACACTGGACTTTGTTACTGGATTATCCCTGGATTGAAAACTGACTGATTTAACCTGTGAATGACTTTTGGACTGCTTATCTTGAACTTTGCTTAAACTTTATTGAAAGTAAAACCCTACATTTACTGTACAGTGTATCTGTGTGCTGTATGTGTTTAATTCAAACACTACTCTCAAATACGTCTCCCTGTATACGCTCATTCTCCTAATGGGGAATTACTTCAACACTGGTTATGGGCCCAGGCCATACCAGGATCAGATAACTGAGAGTTAGTGTGAATGCACAGTACTGTATACAGACAGCTGTTTACTATTTAAATTGTGGGTTACTATCCTGATAAAGATGGCACAAGTCACTTCAACAAGTCTATCACTGATAACCCGGTTGGATGGAACAAACTATGTTTCCTGGTCTATGAAATGCAGTCTAATTCTGTGTAGAGAAAGTTTATGGAATGTAGTTCAAGACCCACCAGATGTAAATGCTTGGGATCCAGATAATGAGGACAATGCCAAGAAACTTGCTGACTTTAAACAGAACAATGAACGAGCTCTTTGTATAATCGGACTAACACTGAGTGACCAGCAGCTAGTCCATATTCATGGAGAAGAGTCTGCTGCTAAGTGTTGGGAGAATTTGAAGAGGATTTATGTTCGTTGTTAGATCTGGAGGAGTGGCGCAATAATGGAGACAAGGCATCGGGTAGTGACTCAACTCTTTAATAGTGACTTCAGAACAGAGCAAAACACTTGGGCAGCAGCAGCTCTTTTATAGAGCTGGCTGCTGCCGCAATAACCAATGGGAACGAGTTTAACCGCGCTTAGTCTTCCAATCAGGGATGGCCGCTGTCAGCCAATCAGGTTAGCCGAAGGAAGCCAATCATGATCGCTTAATTGCGGACCAATCCGAACTGCAGGTTTACGAGCCTGCAGTTGGAGCGGAGCTCGAAGAGTTTTTAATAATTAGTTTATTTAGTTAGTTCGTAACACCCCTCCCACCTAGGTTCCGTCTGAGAGGTGGGGTGACATATTCTCACAAATAGGCAGGCCGTTTCACCTGCCTATTCGATTTCCGCTGTTCTACCGGTCTCCGTTCAGGTTCCGGTGGATTGTTTGTAGAACCGGGTGGTGACGACGGTTCCACTGTCTCGCTGGGTGAATCAAGGCTGTTTTCTTGGTTTTTTTCTGGGTTCTCTGGGCTTGCTTCCCTGACTGGGCTACTATGTGGCAAGGCCATCCCTTGGCTCGGGCTTCCGTCTGGTGGTGAGTATCCCCTGGCTGGTTGTACCGTCTGCTGGGCTTCGCTGATTGGGTCCTCTGTTATTTCTATTTCGGCCCCCTCGTCTTCCCTTCCCCACCCAGTTGGAAAATCAGGGGGTGAGAGAGAGTTAGGCGCCAAACGGGAACGAAGTTGGTCTATATGGCGCTTCCACAGTTTGCCGTCATTAGTCTGCAAACGATACGATCTGGGGCCTGTTAGCTGTGTGATGGTAGCGGGGACCCACAATGGGTCAGCCGAGAAGTTTTCCGCAAAAACTGAATCGCCTACCTTGAACGCACGACACTTGCTGCTGGAACCGCAAGGTTTTTCTGGCGTGTAGGTTGGGTGTAGGCGATCGAGGTGTGAGCGAAGTTTCTGGCCCATTAAGAGTTCGGCCCAGGTTCTGTTCATGGTGCTGATGTGTTGAAGAAGAAGCATCCTGTTTATCTTGTCGTCAATATCGCCATGTTCCATTTTGTGCAATGTTTTTTTAATGAATTGTACCATATGCTCGGCCCTGCCATTGGCCGCAGGGTGAGCCGGCGAAGTTAAGGCATGGCAGATGCCCCGGTCCGCTAGGTATTGCTCAAATGCAAGGGCAGTGAACTGGGGGCCATTATCTGAGACTAAAACGTCCGGCAGTCCGTGTGTAGCGAATAGTCTATTTAACTTTTTAACGACGGCTTCTGTTGTGGTCCTTTTCATTTTGTGGACTTTGAGCCAGTTTGAATAGGCATCCACCGTTATTAGAAAAGTGTGTCCCTTGGTGGGTCCCGCAAAATCAATGTGGATGCGGGACCAGGGGCCACGAGGTGGATCCCATTCAGTTGGAGGTGCCTTCGGTGGGGCAGCGCGGATTTCCTGGCACTTGTTGCATGTGGCCACCCAGGCTTCTATTTGTTTATCGATACCTGGCCACCACGTGTAACTTCTCGCTAACGCCTTCATCCGTACGATGCCTGGATGACCGTCGTGCAATAGTTTTAGGACGCTGTGTTGTAATTTTTCAGGAATGATGACTCTGTCTCCCCACAAAACGCAGCCCTTCTGTGAGAACAACTCCGTCTGTCGGTTTTTAAATGGTTTGAAGATGTTGTCGGGTTCGTTGTCAGGCCAGCCTTGTTACACCCAGCCGAGGACCTGAGCCAATGTGGGGTCCTTCTTTGTTTCCGCTGCGATGTCTCGTGCAGTCAGGGGTGGCGAAGGGAGAGTTTCTATCTGGAGCGCAGTAAGGGTTGGAGCTGGATCGTCTATAGCTTCCGGCAGCGGAGAATGGCTCAAAGCGTCAGCGTGGGGAATGGCTTTCCCCGGGCGGTGTAGCAATTGATAACTGTATGCGGCTAGAAACTCTGACCAACGGGTCATCCTTGGTGATAAGATGTGGGGAGTAGGCTTGTCCCCCGCTAATATGCCAAGCAATGGCTTGTGGTCGGTTATTATAGTAAACGGCCGTCCATAGACATATTCATGAAAACATTTAATAGCGGCTACAATAGCAAGAGCCTCTTTATCGAGTTGGCTATAGTTCCTTTCAGTCTTTGATAATGTTCGGGAAAAGAAAGCAATAGGTGCCTCATTGCCGTTTGGTAGAACATGGCTTAAAATGGCTCCCACCCTGAACGGCGAGGCATCACACGTGACAGTTAAAGGCAAAGTCTCGTTATACTGCATTAATACAGCGTCGGAGGTCAAGAGATCTTTTACTTGCTGGAACGCTCGTTCTTCCCGTTGTCCCCAGACCCAGGAAGCTTTCTTGTCTAGCAGACGATGTAGGGGCTCAGCTACAGTCGCCTTCTGGGGCAAAAAGATATTATAAAAGTTAATGAGTCCCAGGAAGGCTTGGAGGTCCATTTTATTCCTAGGTCTGGGGGCATTTTTTATGGCTGTTACTTTTTTTTTGGTAGGATGAATTCCCTTTTTATCAAGGAGGTACCCCAGGAATTCAACCCTCTCAGTACAAAGTTGACACTTGTCTTTCTTTACCTTTAACCCGGCATTTTTGAATTTTTGGAGAACCGCTCTGAGTCGGGTCTCCAACACGTCTCTATTGGGGGCAGCTATCAAGACATCATCGAAATAAGGCACGACCCCTTTTATGCCTTGCAGCAATCGCTCCATCAGGCTTTGAAAAATGCCTGGTGCTACACTCATGCCAAACTGGAACCTATTACATTTAAATGCACCTCTGTGCGTGACGATAGTCTGGGCCTCAGCAGTCTCTGCATCTACGGTTAGTTGCTGGTATGCCTGGGCTAGGTCCAATTTTGCAAAGATCTTTCCGCCACTCAGGGAGTGAAGAAGATGTTGAACCACTGGTACAGGATAAGCGCTTTGCTGAAGCGCGTGGTTTAGGGTGGCTCGGTAATCCCCACAAATTCTTATCGATCCATCCGGTTTTATGGGTGTTACAATCGGGGTTTCCCAATGGGCGTGATCGATTGGTTCTAACACCCCTTGGGCTATCAATTTGTCCAATTGTTCATCAATCTTTGGCTTGAGTGCGAAAGGCACTTGACGAGGCTTAAGGCGTATGGGCGCAACATCGGGGCTGAGGCTAAAAGATATGGGGGACCCCTTGTACTTGCCTAGCTTCTCTGTGAATACGTCCTGGAACTCCTGGACGAGGGCGGCTTCCCAGTCACTGCTCCCGGTCTGGTGAATGCCGGCTAGTTCAATCCCCAGTGGGGCGAATCACTGTAAGCCCAACAAACTGGGCCGGTCTCGATCGACGATGGTAAGAGGCAGAGTTGCGGTGTGGTCTTTAAAGGAGACCTGGACGTGGCGGGACCCGGCAACAGGAATTCGGTTTCCCTGATAGTCCCTTAATATGACTTTCTGGGTGCTGAGGTCTTGACGATGGATGTCCGAGATCAGCTGTTTGAAAGTCCTCCACGAAACCATTGATAGGGATGAACCCGAGTCTACTTCCATTACGCATGGACGATTCTCAATGGCGACCCTCACTCGGATCTTCCTTGCATCCAAGGATGAGGCGTGACCGATGGTGATGGTTTGATGCGTCTCTTCTCGTCTAGCTGACGCAGCAGACGCTCGATTTCTGTAGTGATAGTGGTTCCATTGGTGATTCAGGCGATCCTGGTTCACGGGCGGGCTGCCCGTAGCTTGGCGGGAGTTGTTCTCTCTACGGATTGGACTTGACCCCCACTTGCTCCTGCAGACCTTTGTGATATGGCCCCTCTTTCCACAGGAACGGCAGAGTGCATCGAGGAATTTGCAATCAGCTCGCGGGTGATTTGCCCCACAACCAGCGCATTGACGCGAAGGTTTTTGGCTTCGCTGGTCCCGCTGGTCGCGCTCTGACCGGAGTCGGTTGACCTCTTCTTCCTCACTATCCGATGGGAATTCGGGGTCTTCATGGTGCGCCGTTGTTGAGTGCTTTTCTGGGGAAGGCGAAGTATCATTGGCGAGTTGACGGAGCGGTGCGTTGGTGCGGCGCATTCGAGTGGCCGACTTCCTGGTTGCCTCTGCTGCAGTAGCGTCAGCGATGACATCTGCAAGATCGATGTCCCCTTTGGCCATGATCTTGCTCTGTGCCGTATGGTCATCTAATCCCAGAACTATGGGGTCTCGCATAGCTTTTCGAGGTTTGAGAAACCACAGAGTCCACCCAGGTTCCGGAGGTCAGCGATGAAGTCTCCAACGCTCTCGCCTTTCCGTTGGTCCCTCTGGTAAAATTCATGTCTTCTGATGAGGGTTGGCACCGCGGGTGCATAATGGGCCCGAAGAATAGGAGCGAGGTTATCCCAATCCATTGACTTAACCTCTGCAGGCTTTGCAAATGCCTTAGCCATTTTGAAAACGGCAGGCCCGCAATGGGTCAGGAAGACCGCTCGTTTCTTGCCAGGCGAAGTGTCCTTCAGGTTGTTGGTCTACAGAAACATCTGGAACCTGTCCATGTACGAGTCCCAGTCTTCGTTAGCCGGGTCAAATGGAGCGGGTGGTATGGCGCCGCTGGCCATCTTGCCGTTGTTGACGCTCTTTCAGCCACGTGCTCTGTTCGGTGCACAGCGAGTGCTCAGTTGGCTCTATTGTCTCCGCATCCCATCCTCGTCGCCAGTGTTAGATCTGGAGGAGTGGGCGCAATAACGGAGACAAGGCATCGGGTAGTGACTCAATTCTTTAATAGTGACTTCAGAACAGAGCAAAACACTTGGGCAGCACCAGCTCTTTTATAGAGCTGGCTGCTGCCGCAATAACCAATGGGAACGAGTTTAACCGTGCTTAGTCTTCCAATCAGGGATGGCCGCTGTCAGCCAATCAGGTTAGCTGAAGGCAGCCAATCATGATCGCTTACTTGCGGACCAATCCGAACTGCAGGTTTACGAGCCTGCAGTTGGAGCAGAGCTCGAAGAGTTTTTAATAATGAGTTTATTTAGTTAGTTCGTAACATTCGTGACAGTGTAGGTGCACACATACATCTTACATGTAAACTGTTTAGAGCACATCTTCTGAAAGATGGAGATATGTTAGCTCATTTAAACTTCATGAAAAGAACTTTTCAAGAGCTACATGAAAAAGAATTGATACTTTCAGAGCTGCATCAAGTTTACATCATTCTTTCCTCATTGGATGAAAACTATGATGATTATGTATCTTCACTGGAAGTCCTGCCCAGAGATAAACTGACATTGACTGAAATAACTGGAAGATTGTTAGAAGAAGCAAGAAGACGGCTGGATAGGGACCAACTGAAGAAAGAACAACCACAAGAAGAGGATTTATCTTCAACTGCCTATACTGTTAGGAAATGTTTTTCTTGTGGGGCTAGGGGACATATAGCTAAATTCTGTAAGAAGGGAAAACAGCAGAATACTGCCAAACACCAGAAGGCCAAAAAGAATGTTAGTTTAGCTATGTCTAGCAATTCACCTGTAAATCATGATTTGTGGGTTGTTGATAGTGGAGCATCTCAATGCATTACTAAAGATAGAAAAAGGTTTGTAAAGATGTCCATGAGTAAACAACATGTATCATTGGCAAATGGATGGAAGATTAACGCATCAGGTGAAGGTACTGCATATTGTTCTTGTATAAACGAACATTTAACTATGTTATATGTACCTAAACTGAAATTTAATTTACTATCAGTAAGGGCTTTAGTTAATGTTGATTATGTAGTAACCTTTAGGGGAAATAACTGTATAATAGAAAAAGAGGGTAAAAGTGTTACTGCTACTTTAAAGAATGATTTATATGTGATATATGATAATCAGTTGAAGATGGCTAACTCAGTTTATAACAATGTTAAGCCACATGATGAATGTATACATTTACTACATAGACGTCTAGGGCACATGAATTTCAAAATGCTCAAACAAACTGTTGAATTGTCAGAGGGAGTAAAATTGAATTCCTGTAGCAAGTATTTAAACTGTAATGCTTGTAGCCAAGATAAGAGTAAGGTTCCTCCAGCAAACAGACTTAATGGATTTAAGACCAAAGAACCTTTAAAGGTTGTTTTTGCTGACATAGTTGGTCCTAAGAAACCAAGTTTAGGAGGTGCCTGTTATATTTTGAGTATTATGGACCATTACTCACGATATGGTTTCTGCTATCTTATGAAAAACAAAACAGAAACATTCCAACATTTCTTTAACTGGCTTAGGTTTGCAGAGAGAAAAAGGAAAAATAAAGTAATTACTTTAGTAACTGATAATGGGACTGAATCTGTTAACAAAAGATTCCAAACTATGCTGAAATTGGCTGGTGTTGAGCATAAACGTTCTGCACCTTACAGACCACAAGATAACTCCTTTGTAGAATGAAGAGGGCAAACATTAGAAGCCATGGTTCGCACTATGTTATCTGATTCAGGTTTACCTGAAACACTGTGGGGTGAGGCCATAATGTGTAGTAACCATGTTTTAAACAATGTAGTTAATACAACAACTGGAGAATTGCCATTCACTCGTTGGCATGGCAGAAAGCCAAATTTAAGTTACCTACACACATTTGGAGCTCCAGCATGGGTGCATATTCCCTCACAAGTAAGACTGAAAGGGCAACATAGAGCTAAGAAGTTATTTTTTGTGGGTTATGAAGCCAACCATAGATCGTTTAGATTCTGGGTTCAAGGCACAGCTCAAGTTTATTGTAGTGCTCGTGCAAAATTTCTTGAGCACGTTGGGTGGGATAAACTGGAACAGGAATCCAGCAATGATATTATTATTGACACCCAAATAGTCCCTAAACATGATATCAGTAAACAACAAATAGCCATTAAAGAGGAAGAACAGGAGGAGGTAGAAGAACAGGAGCAGGTGGCACAGGAAAGTCCACCAGTTAGCCTTGTATTACCAAGACGTTCAACCCGAGTAACACGACCACCTGATAGATATCAGGCAAGTGTTCCTAGTAACTATAGTGAACTAAAACTGTATCCTGCTAAGGATCAGGCTGCTTGGCAGAAAGCAATGGATAAGGAACTGGAATAATTAAAAACACTGGAGGTATATGAAAACGCTAAGTTACCACCAGGTAAACATGCCATAGGATGTAAATGGACATATAAGCTAAAGACAGGTGTAGAAAGGACTGTTACCCATAAAGCTAGGTTAGTAGCACAAGGGTTCAATAAGACAGCAAATGACTATGATGAGGTGTTTGCACCTAGTCTGAAGGCCACTACATTACGAGCAGCATTAGTGTGGGCAGCTAAGGAGAAATATATTATAAATCATTTGGATGTAGAAATGGCATATCTGCATGCACCGTTGCTACACACTATATATTTAAAGAAACCTTTAGGTCTCAAAAATGATAATACTGATAATGATTGCTGGAGATTGAAAAAGAGTCTTTATGGTTTAAAGCAATCACGATATGAGTGGAACCAATATATAGTTAAAGAATTAACTAAGATAGGTTTTGTAGCTGGCATGGCCATGTTTGTTTAAAAGGGAAAGTAATGGTATAGTGTTGTTATTGTTATTATTTACTGACGACATAGCATTAATCACTAAAACTGAAAAAGAAGCTACTAAAATAATCTCACTATTGGAACAGAAATTTAAGATAAAACAGTTAGGAGAAATCAAACAATATCTTGGTTTAAAGATAGATAGAACTAGGGGAGGATACAAGATCTCACAAGCAGATAAAATTAACCAATTACTAAAAAGTTTTAAAATGGAACTTTTTAAGCCAGCTAAGACACCAATGAGCCAGGAGTTTAGCCGTAGTGATGTTCAAATCCTATTTTTGATAAGAACATTTATCAGTTCTTGATTGGTAGTTTATCTTATCTCAGTAATTGGTCAAGGCCAGATATCGCATACAGTGTTAATCAGTTAGCGAGATTTAAAGCTGAGCCAACTGAAAGGCACTGGCAAGCTGCTAAACGTGTGTTAAGATACCTGAAACAAACAATGCATTATGCATTGTATTTGGAGCCTAAAGATGAACTGAATTTGACTGCATATGCTGATGCAAGTTTTGCTACAGACATAAATACATGAAAATCTACATCGGGTACTGCTGTATTATTGGGAAAAGCATTGATTGGATTGAGATCTATTAGACAGAAACATCTAAGTTTGTCAACAATGGAGGCTGAATTCTCATGTTTGTCTTTATTATGTACAGATTTAATTTTGTATAAGCAATTATTAATTGATATGGGAATTAATATAACAGATTCTATTGTAGTTTACGAAGACAACCAATCAGCAATACAGATGGCTTCAAATATTGCTGTTAAAACAAGAATGAAACACACAGATTTAAGATATTTAAATGTGAGACAATGTGTGCAAAGTAAGATGATTAAGCTGGAAAACTGTATGTCAGAAAACAATATAGCAGATCATTTTACAAAGTCCCAAGGCTCTATAAAGCATAGCTGTGAAGATTATGGACTTAGAATGTAAGGTTGTATATATTGTCTTACCCAAAAGGGGAGAATGTTAGGAATATAAGTCTCCTAACAGGTATTTGGGTTAGAAATATATAAGCCAGGATAGACATTTTAGTACTATGTCTTTAAGAGATTGCAAAAACTGCAATTGGGTGTGGTTTTTCAAACGGCCATAAGATGGAGCCAGAAACCTGGGTTGTTTAGTCTTAGTCTCAGAAGAGAATGTGTCTGAGTGAGTCTCTCTGTTTCCTTCTGTTGGAAAGTATTGCTGTTCCTCCATTTTTTCTAATTGACTGATATTCATGGATTTGATGTAAGTCTGATACTGAACTGTTTTTGACACTGGACTTTGTTACTGGATTATCCCTGGATTGAAAACTGACTGATTTAACCTGTGAATGACTTTTGGACTGCTTATCTTGAACTTTGCTTAAACTTTATTGAAAGTAAAATCCTACATTTACTGTACAGTGTATCTGTATGCTGTATGTGTATTATTCAAACACTACTCTCAAATACGTCTCCCTGTATGCGCTCATTCTCCTAACAGGGAATTACCTCAACAGGTGTGGTTTAGTTGGTGGGCATGGCTTGGTGGTCATGTGACTGGCTGGGTGTGGCCAATTCAACATCACTCACATTGAGGCATGCATCTCCTCGCCTGGCCTCTCATGACTGTGGGGATTCTTTAACAGTCATAAGTGTGAAAAATGGACATAAGTCACTTTTTTCAGTGCCATTGTAACTTTAAATGGTCACTCCACACAAGCAAAGTACCAGCAAAGGAGGGGAAAAAAACTCCAGAGATGTTCCTGAGGCAGGAAATCTACTCTTGCCAAGAATTTAAAAAGGGTTAATGGAGAGGCAGTTTCTGTAAGCAACACCAGAATGTTTCCTTCCTGCCTTCCTTACAGGATTAGGCCAGTAATTTCTTCTAACAACCGGTTCTCTGAACTGCTTAGAATGTTAACAACAGGTTCTAGAGAATAGGTGCGAACCTGTAGAATCCCATCTCTGAGAGCGACACCATAACCTCCCTGTCCAATAAGAATTGGACATTCATTGAAATGAACCTGATATTTAAAGGAAAAAGACTTTACACAGTGGATGGAGAAAGAATTGCCTTTTTTCTTTAGAGAAAACAAAAAAGAAGATACATCAATTCAGAATGTATGGGATACAATGAAGGCATATGTTAGAGGCTTGATAATAGACTATACAAGGAAAAGGAATACTATGAAAAGGCTAGCCTCTAAGGCCCTAGATGATGAGCATAAAAGACTTGAAAAAGAGCTACAGAAAATGCCACAGAAAAAGGACATCAAGCTAAAAATGGATATAATTAAACACAAAATGGGTCAAATAGAAAAAGAAGAATTAGCACAGAAAATTAGAGGTGCTAAACAGAACTACTTTGAAGATGCAAACAAACCAGGTAGATGGTTAGCATACAAATTGAGAAAGGAGAAAGAATCAAGGAAAATATTGCAATTAATAGATGACCAAGGCCAAGTTTGCCATGGTAGCAAAGAGAAGAAGGAAATCATTCAAGACTTCTATGGGAAATTATATATGCAAGAGAATATTGACGAGGAAAGAATTAAGCAGCACTTACAGAATGCTAATTTACCTCAGATACCTAAAGAGACTGAAAAAATGTTAGAAAGTAATATAACGATGATGGAGTTAACTGAAGCACTCAAGAAGCAAAATAATGGAAAGGTACCAGGTCCAGATGGACTTCCGGCAGAATTTCATAAAACATTACAAGAATCGTTGAATCTTCTATTGCTAGAAGTTATGAATGAAGTTATGTTAAAGAAGAAGATACCTAAATCATGGTCAGAAGCCTATATTATGCTTATTCCAAAAGAGGAGGCCGACCCATTACAAATTAAGAACTACAGACTCATTTCTGTACTAAATGCAGATTATAAAATCTTTGCTTCAATATTGGCAGAAAGACTTAAAAAATATTTAAATAATTTTATCCATCCTGATCAAAATGGATTTCTGCCAAAGAGACAAATTAAAGACAATATGAGAGTAATCTTGGATACTTTGGAATACTATGAGGCACATCCTGCAAAACAAATGGCTCTTATATTTTTAGATGCACAGAAGGCATTTGATAATGTGAATTGGTGATTCATGTTATTACTGTTGGAACAGATGGGTTTTGCTAGAAAATTTATTCAAGCAATAGAAGCTATATACTATAAGCAAACAGCAAAGGTAATGATAGAGGGAGAACTGACAGACTCTATTAATATAAGAAAAGGAACAAGACAGGGGTGCCCACTATCACCTTTGTTGTTTGTGTTAACTTTGGAAGTGTTAAACAGAAATATTAGAGATGAAAAGAATATAAAAGGAATGAAAATCAAAAAGGAAGAATTTAAGCTGCAAGCATTTGCGGATGATCTTGTTTTCATCTTAGAAACAGCATCAAAATTGATAGAAAAGATAGAGACATATGGAAAGGTGGCTGGTTTGAAAATAAATAAAGATAAGACAAAGATTTTGACAAAGAATATGCTATTAAGACAAAAGGAAGAACTGGCAGATTTATTGAAAATTCAGGTCACGAATCAGATCAAGTACTTGGGGATATATTTGACAGCAAGATGTAGGACATTAAAAGAGAATAATTATATTAAACTTAAACAGCAGATAGCACTAGATTTGGTGAAATGGGAAAACTTAAAACTGTCACTAATAGGGAGAATTTCAACAATCAAGATGAATATATTACCCAGAATTTTATATTTGTTTCAAAAAATTCCAATTAGGCTTGGAAAAGACTACTTTGAAGATTTAAATAAAATTGTGTTGAAATATATATGCAAGGTAAGAAAGCGAGAATAAAGTTAAAACTTTTGCAAGATGCTAGAATTAGAGGAGGATTTGGTTTGCCTAATTGGGAGTTGTATTACCAAGCTACAAATTTGATGTGGGTTAAGGAATGGTTAACATTAAGAAATACTGGATTGTTGACATTAGAAGGACATGATTTGTTGTTGGGGTGGCATGCTTTTTTATGGTACAAAGGAACTAAAACACAGGGGTATTTTAGAAGACATTATATACAGGAGTCTCTGTGGTTAAACTGGGAGAAGATTAAAAGACAATGTTATTTGAAAATTCCAGTCTGGTTATCGACTATTGAAGCATTTTCGTATCCTATAATATACAAAAAGAAACAAACAGATATGGTGAAATATTGAATGAAAAGGGTGAACTTAAATCTATGCAAAAACTAGAGGAACAAGGTATAAAGATGAATTGGTTTTCATATGCGTAAATACATTCAAGGTATGATAAAGACTCTAAAACAGAAGGTTTCTATGATAAACTGACTGACTTAGATAAGATTTTGACAGGTACTGATGAAAAGGTGATTAAAAAATTGTATGGATATTTATTAGAAATTAAACTAGAAGAAGAACAAGTTAAAGAAACTATGATTGCTTGGGGGAAGAATTTTGGATATGGGATTGATTTAGAGAAATGGCAAAAATTGTGGTCTCAAAATTATAAAATGACAATGTCAACAGCATATAAAGAAAATTTGTATAAGATGTTTTACAGGTGGCATTTCCCCCCGACAAGAATAGCAAGAATGTTCAAGAATAAATCCGAAAAATGTTGGAAATGTCATCAGACACCTGGCTCATATTACCATATGTGGTGGACTTGTACGGATGCTAAAAAATACTGGACTAAAATCCACATGTGGTTGGAAAAAATGACAAAAAAACATATAGATTTGAAACCAGAGATATTTTTATTGGGAATTTTACCTGAAATATATAGTAAAGACTTGAAATACCTGATTGTAAATGTATTAACAGTGGCTAGGATTGTATTTGCTAAAAACTGGAGAAATCACAGGAGGAAATCATTAAGAAAATATTGGAATGTGCTGAAATGAGTAGATTGACATTTGAAATTAGAGAACAAGAGGATAAACAATTTTATAAAATTTGGGATCTTTTCTATCAATGGTTAGACAATAAAGTACAGTAATGAAATATGTAGACTTTTAGAAAATAATAAATATATAAAGATGTACTTTCTTATTATATCTACAAAATGATTTTAGGATAGATTTGGGATGATAATATGAACTGTTATAAAATAAACTAAGTAAATTATGGTTATCTTGTAAAACATGAATGAATAAAAGTATAGTCAAATGATTGATTAATAATGATACTAAGGTATTTAATTTTTGATTGACAATATGAGATTATATGTAATGTAATTGTAATTGAAGACTATGAAATGGAAGCACAAAACAATTTGTAAACCAACCGGCACACTGTATGTACACGTATGGAAGATAGCTTGATGTTTTTATGTTTTGTTTGTTTATGTTTGTTTTTAAAAACCAATAAAATTAAGAAAAGAAAAGAAAATGAACCTTATATTAACTGCTCAGATGTTAAAAATACATCAGCGAAACCTGAATCCCAAGAAGTTGACTGCATATATTTTTAACGTGGAAGCAGAGGGGGAAAAGTTTAACTTTTCCTTTTCCTTCCACTTCTAGTTTATGTTGCTGTCCTCCTTAAATAACTTTTCCCATGCAGTACAAAATATATGGCTATCTTATGACAATTAGAACTAGCATGATAGTAATTTAAAATGAACCTTCCTACCCTCAGTGCCCTCCAGATAGATAGATTGATCTCTGCTTCCAGAACTCCTCCAGTCAACATGGAAATTGATGAGAATATTAAAAGCTGAAATCTATATATTTGGGAAGAAATGAAATTCTCCACCTTAGTTTTCATTCAAATTGAAAACCAGTGAAGTGCATTGAGAGAGGTTAATTAACTGCTGCTGAGTGATAACTCTAAATGGAGGAGGCAACATTGGGATCAGAAAGAAAGCAAGTTAAACTCCATGAATGTCCAACAAATTGCTACTATATACTATACTATACTATATACTATTCTCTTTTGACAAGAGAAAAGCCCCGCAAGAACAGACTTCCAATATCACAAAAGGTCTCATAAATAGATTTTCTGAAAAAAAAAATCAAATAAAACCATAATGAGAATATTCTATTTTCTATTGTATTTGACATATTTATTTATTTATTTATTTATTTATTTATTTATTTATTGTTTTGTCAATTGCTTACAAGATAATAGGTATAAGTAAAAAACATAGTTATGAATACTTGGATACATATAAGAAAAATAAAAAAATAAAAGAAACAATAGAAAAGGGATGGTAGGCACATTGCTGTGCTTATGCATGCCCCCTAGAGACCTTTTAGGAAAGGGGTGAGGTCAATAGTAGACAGCCTAAGGTTAAAGTTTTTGGGGTTTGGGGAAAAAACAACAGAGTCAAGTAGAGTATTCCAGACATTGACCACTCTGTTGCTGAAGTCATATTTCCTGCAATAAAGTTTGGTGCGATTAACCTTCAGTTTGTATCTATTGTTTGCTCTTGTGTTATTATGGTTGAAGCTGAAGTATTCATTGACTGGTAGAACATTGCAATGCATGATTTTATATACTATATTTGGATTGGACGAAGGCAGCGTAGTGCTAGGTTTTCTAGGTCTACAATTTCGAGTCTGGTGGCATAAGGTATTCTGCAACGAGTAGAGGAGTGGAAAACTCTTCTTGTGAAATATTTCTGGATTTTCTCAACTATGTTAATATCAGATATGTAATGTGGATTCCAGACTGATGAGCTGTATTCGAGTATTGGTCTAGCAAATATTTTGTATGCTCTAGTTATTAGTGTAATATTTCCAGAGAAAAAGCTATGTAAGATTAGGTTAACAACTCTTAACGCCTTTTTGGCTATGTAGTTACAGTGGGCTCTAGCACTTAGGTCATTTCCGATGAGTACTTCAAGATCCTTGACAGAGATTGGATCATCAACAAGGTCTTGACTATTCAGCCTGTATTTTATTTTCTGACATTTTTTTTGCCAATATGTAGGACAGAGCATTTATTTGTTGAGATTTGAAGTTGCCATTTGTTTGACCATTCTGATACATAGTCAAGGTCTTTTTGAAGGGTAGCAGTATTGTCTGTGGTGTTGAATAGCTTTACATCATCAGAGAAGAGAACACAGTTCTTGATATGATCACAGAGGTCCTTTATGTAGAGTATGAAAAGAGTTGGTCCTAGAATACTGCCTTGGGGGACACCACTGTTGACAGGTACAGAATTTGATAGGACGCTCCCAATTCTGACCATTTGTTGTCTGTTTGACAGGAATGCTTCTATCCAGTTATGCAGGGGATGACCGTGGCTTGTAACCATAGGCAAGGAGCTGGTCCTGAAAGATTTTTCAAAGATTATGCTTAGAGGTTTGGCTATGGCAGTGGGTAGCTTTTTAAAGAAGTAGGCACATATTCCGTCCGGTCCAAAAGATAGAGATGGTTTTAGATTGCATAGTGCTTTTGCAACATTGTCTTCTGTAAAATCGATCTGTATTCGATCATTGTAGTTGTCTGTGGTTTGACTAGGAAATACTGGGCATGATCCATTTCTGTTTACAAATACTGAGCCAAAGAATGTGTTAAAGATGTTGGTTTAATAGTGTCGTCGTTGCAGTCTTTACCTTTAGGTCCTTTCAGGGGTGGGATGGACCTTGAGTCTTTTAGTTTGTTGTTTACAAAATTGTAGAAAGCGTGGGTGGAATTGGTGCATAGGTTTTCTTCTTGTTTAATGTGATAATTGGTGCATTCAGTCTTTATCTGGTGGCATAAATTTTTGTATCGGCTTTTGAACTTGGCCACATGACCAGATTTGTTTTTCCACTAAAGTGATTTCTTTTTGGATTGAAGCTTCCTTATTGTTTTGGGTAATTTATTTTTTCTGGTTTTGGGAGTTGTTAATGGTACATATAGTTTGATGACTCTTTTGACTTCAAATAAAAATATGTTGTAATGGTTTTCTACAGTACTGCATCCAGAGAATAGAAATTGCCAATCAAGGGATGAGAGATCGTTGTTTCTAATATCATAGTTGCCTTTTTTGAAGTTATAATTGGGGATTACATCATTGTGGTGATTTTTTGTGTGGGTGTAGGACGCTCCCAATTCTGACCATTTGTTGTCTGTTTGACAGGAATGCTTCTATCCAGTTATGCAGGGGATGACCCTGGCTTGTAACCATAGGCAAGGAGCTGGTCCTGAAAGATTTTTCAAAGATTATGCTTAGAGGTTTGGCTATGGCAGTGGGTAGCTTTTTAAAGAAGTAGGCACATATTCCGTCCGGTCCAAAAGATAGAGATGGTTTTAGATTGCATAGTGCTTTTGCAACATTGTCTTCTGTAAAATCGATCTGTATTCGATCATTGTAGTTGTCTGTGGTTTGACTAGGAAATACTGGGCATGATCCATTTCTGTTTACAAATACTGAGCCAAAGAATGTGTTAAAGATGTTGGTTTAATAGTGTCGTCGTTGCAGTCTTTACCATTAGGTCCTTTCAGGGGTGGGATGGACCTTGAGTCTTTTAGTTTGTTGTTTACAAAATTGTAGAAAGTGTGGGTGGAATTGGTGCATAGGTTTTCTTTTTGTTTAATGTGATAATTGGTGCATTCAGTCTATATCTGGTGGCATAATTTTTTTTTTTAAACAAGTTTTATTAATTTTGAAAACACACAAATCATCATTATCCATTACATGTTTAAACCTTTTTCCATTATAAATTTAACAAGTCAGATAAACTATAATTCTGTTTTAAACCATTTCCATATAAACATACAAAAACCTCTTATCCAATTTCTCTTTATTTCTCTTTACTCTTATTCAATTTTATTATTATTATTTCATCTATTTCTTTCTGACTTAGTTACCATTATTCTCATTCTATATTTCTGCAAGGTTTTATTAATTCTCCCCCCCAAAAAAAAACATATACACACAACACACAAAACATAAAAAAAATATTTTTGGAAAGTAACTTGGACTCAGGTATCTCTCTCTTCATGGACTTCAATTATATTCATGCTCATCTTACATATCATTACTTATTTTATTTACCATGCTAAGTCTTCTATATTAACTTCTCCACATATTTCACTCTTCTTAATTCTATCTTAATTAATCATCTTAATTTGAGTCATTATATTTGTATCTTTTGTCCATTCTTTATTGTCCCTTTGTCTCGTTCCTTATAAAAAAAGAAGTTTCTCCTGAAATCACTAATCAGAGTATGATGCCTTTCTATCTCCCCACTAAATTAATCAAATTAACCTTTAAAATAACGCCCAATACCCAATCCGATTTTGCTTGGTACATTACATCCAGAATAATTAAATACATAGTTAAACAATAGATCTAAATATTAAAAACAAATACTATAATAGAAATTTTATAATAACATCAATACCATAATCTTATTAAACTCTTTAATTAAAACTTAATATTCTAAACCTCCCCTCATATTATTAAATTTTAAAACCAATCATTATTAAACATT
The DNA here is from genome assembly GCF_049901735.1 of Notechis scutatus. Lineage (NCBI taxonomy): Eukaryota > Metazoa > Chordata > Lepidosauria > Squamata > Elapidae > Notechis > Notechis scutatus. Next base: position 254,883,537 of record NC_142009.1, on the reverse strand, counting down.
TCAACATTTTAATCTCTTATCAACTCTTAAACCATTTAAGTTTTCTATTTCTAATACAATACTACAATATCATCTTATGTACCTTGCAAAATCTCTTTGAAAAAATTATACTTTATCCTTTATCCCTAAAAAAGATTCCTTTTTTCCCATTTAATTTCAAAACTTTGTAGCTTTTCTCCACCTTTTCCCTTTCTTTCTTCTCCCAACAAACCTTTCTACCCCCCCTTTTTCTAGCCTCTGCCTTACTGGCTTCCCTTCTGTGTCGTATTCCTTTTCCCTTTTGTTTACTATCATTATATTGATTTTGCACCTTATTTTCCCTTTCTTAAGTGTTTTTTAAATCTTAAGTCCTTTATTTCTCTTCCTTTCCCTCTTCCTTCTTTCTTGGTCGAGTTCTGAAATTTATTAAAAATGGCTTCCTCTCCTTCTTCTTCTTCTGCTGTTTTCATCTGTTGTAATGTTTGTTGATAGTTAATAAGCGCCATTTCTAAAAAAGGAAGGCTTCTTTCAAACCAGCTTTACCATTTTTTTTGCTTGTTCATAATCTTTTCTCAGTTCCTCAATAGAAAGAGCCATTATAAATCTTTTCTTTTCTTTTCCCCTCCTTTCTTCTTACAACAACCAGAATATTCCAAAGAAAAATGAAACAGTCCCAAAGTTATCAATCAGTCCAAACCAAGGCAGAGTTCTCACTTTCTCCTCCTGGGGTAGTATCAATCAGAGAAAAAGAAAGTCCAAATCTGTTTCTTAAAATCTTATTGCAATATATTTTAGTCTTCAAATCCTTAAGGCATCTCCTCCAACAAAGTCTTAGCATTCAAATATTTTTTTTTAGTCCTCTCTCTTCCCACTCATCGCTTAAAGCCAGTTTTCACCTAAAAAAAAAATAGGTTTCTTAATATTCACTTATTTATTCCGTAGGAAAAGAGGGTAAGCTTTCCTTTCAGCACCATCAAACTGCCGCTTTTTTCCTCTTCTAAAAGGTATCATTCAGAAAGTCATACTTTTCAGGAATTTTGTTAAATATGTCTTAGAGTCCTAGGAACCAAGAAAAACTTTCTCCTTTCAATAACTTTCTCCACTTCCTCCTGCGCATTCTTACCCGGCTGCCAGCTTCTTTGTGGCGGCCATTACGGACCGCTGCTGCACCGTCTTGGGAAAAGGGGGTTCTGCCGGCCAGGGAGGGGTCTGCAACACCCCAAACCCCTCTCCGGATCCCCCTACCTTCAGCTGCCCCTGCAGGGCAGCTAGCTCCGCACTCCGTCCGGATCGGAGCCCCAAAAGCGGCTAGCGCAGCAGGGATCGCGCAGCTTCGCGAATCCCTGCCGCTCGCGAAGCCGACAAACCGGAAGGGCTGGTGGCATAAATTTTTGTATCGGCTTTTGAACTTGGCCGCATGACCAGATTTGTTTTTCCACTAAAGTGATTTCTTTTTGGATTGAAGCTTCCTTATTGTTTGGGGTAATTTATTTTTTCTGGTTTTGGGAGTTGTTAATGGTATATATAGTTTGATGACTCTTTTGACTTCAAGTAAAAATATGTTGTAATGGTTTTCTACAGTACTGCATCCAGAGAATAGAAATTGCCAATCAAGGGATGAGATATCGTTGTTTATAATATCATTGTTGCCTTTTTTGAAGTTATAATTGGGGATTACATCATTGTGGTGATTTTTGTGTGGGCGTATGTTGAGACAAAAGTCAATCATATTGTGGTCACTGCTGGAAAAGGGTTCTTTAGTTTGTATTCCATAAATTAAATTCAAACTATTGCAGAAGATGAGGTCGAGGCAATTGTTTAGTCTAGTGTTGTTGGTTATTAGTTGTTCTAGTCCCAGATTTGTTACTGCATTGTTGAAGGTTGCATGTGTGGGTTCAGTTGTACATTCGTTAAGAGTCCAGTTAATATGAGGTAGATTGAAGTCACCAAGAAAAATAAAAGCATGTGGGCAGGATCCTGCCTATGTTAGTGGTGTATTTAGCTTGTTTGCATGTTCGATGTCATAATCAGGGGCTCTGCAACATAGTAAGAACTGAAATGTGATATTTAAGGACAGTTCACAGATGATGGTCTCAGGAATAGCAAGCTCCTGCGTAATTTGGATGTTTTTTACAGGTAGGGACTTTTTATAGAAGATAGCAACACCACCTCCTCTACGGATTTCATGATCTGATCAGTAAACATGATAGTCTCTTACTGTGGTAATGGAGTCAGGGAGAGATGTGTTGAGCCATGTTTCACAGACAAATATGATGTCGAATTTAGCCGTATTTAGTAAGAGGAGAAATTCAGGTATTTTATTTACAAGGCTTCTTGCATTGAGTAGCTTGCATTTAAGGTCAGTTGTGGTTGAAATAGAGGTAGTTAGGGGTGTGTGTGCCTAGTTTTGAGTGATGTTGGATTGGATGGGGTGGGGTTGGATACGGAGTTGTGGGTTGTGTGACTTTCTTTTGATGCAATCAGCTCTGTAGTCAATGTATAGGTCCTTTTCTCCATTGTCTAGATGGTTTTTGAATTCTGTGTGGAGTTCATGGGAGCAGATTCTTTGCAGTATGGATAAGTCTGGTCTTGAGCGAAGTTTTTTGTGGTTGGGATTGGTTTTTGCAATGGCGTTTATTGTACGAATGAATATGTGTTTGCTGGACTCATTTTTGCATACAACTCTACAAAATCTTGGGGCCACAGAGTCATCATTGTATTTGGACTCAGGGCCATCTCTGGTTATTTCAATGATATCTTCAGGAGAGATGTTTGTTGTATTTGAGTTGCTTATGATATCGCGAACTTTGGTGATGTTGTCTGATTCGTTGGTGTCTTCGAGACCAAATAAGATGGCATTTGGACGTTTCTGTTCACGTTCCATGATGTCTTTGATGAGTAAAATAATTGTGGAATTATTTGAAGGGATAGTAATTGTTTGTGGCTGTGGTTTGGTGGTTATTTTTGGTTGTAGCTGTGATTGTAGTTAAGGTAGTGGTTGTGGTTGTTGTGGGATTTGATTTTGAGCTGATAGGTACTCACTTATTTGTGCTGTATATTTTTTTTTCAGGAGAGATTAGGCTTGCTTGTATAGTTGTTTCAAAACGTGTTGCTAAGCTTTCTTCTATTGAGTGAATGAGTGATTCTATGCTTTCAACTCTGTCAGGTAAGGTACTCAGTTTGTTTAGCTTAGGAGAACATGATGGACATGGATAAAAGAATGTATCTGAATTTTTAACCATATCAGCTAGACTTTTGTTTGCATTTAAGCAGGCAGGGTAGGCTAGATTGTCGCATAGGTGGCATTTGATGTAAATTTCATTTTCATTGATGGTTTCAAGATATCTGAAACATATGCAGGAGTCTGGGAGGTCATTGGTAGAGATTTTTTTCTTTTGTTTTGGTTTGGAATTTTTGGCTGGCATGATCAATGGCAATAGTACACTAAACAATTACAGTAGCTAGTTAATGTGATAGGTAGATAGTTACTTAATGAATGTTGGTATTTAATAAATGTTAATTGATATGTTAGAGAACAAATCAAAAGTAAGGTTACTTATTACTAAAATCAATCAATCAATTGGTTATTCAAATCACTCTAATCAAATAATTTTGCTAAGCAACAAACAACCTAATTTATTACAGTAATTACTATACACACTGGTCAATTAAATTCACTAAATCACTGATTTTACTAATCAGATATTCAGTAATCACACTACATGCATTAAACACTCAATCATGCTAGAACAATAAATCAATTAATCATTTGATAAAAATTAGTTATTTTAAAGAAATTGATTTGGAGATATCATTATCTAATCTTTGATATATGTCTTGAGGTAGAAATTTATACGTTTTGAGATAATGAAAGTTATGAAGTAGTATTGAGAGTCAGTAAGTAAAGGGTTATTGCTTTGTTTAGCTGTTGCTGATATCTGAGAATAGGTTTATAACCTCTAATTATCTGGCAGGGGGCCTCTTTTCCTGGGCTGGAGAAACAGCAGTTTCTTTGTGTCAAACAGGTTTTAACCAGTACAAGTCCCATTCATAGTGGAATCAAAATTTAAATTATTTGGCCTCTTTCTTATGCCTACCTAGGGTAGGGAAATACATTCTTTGGTAGTGGTATGGATGGCTTTATTGTATTTTATTTTGGAAATGAACTAAGCTTTTATCAGCATGTTGATTTTGAACTTACACTGCACAATGAGATAGTGAATCAATAGTTTCATATCCAGGGAACAATGATCCAGAAGTCTCTCGACTTTCTAGCTCTCTATGCTTGCCAGTAAGGAGGTAGCTCCTATCAAGCTTATTCTTGCACAGTAATAAAGCAGTACAGCTTTCTGCTCTAGGCACATTATAACATTTAAATATAAAATGATGCTCCACAAGAGTAATTGAAGAAACTGGAGATGGATGTACTTAGAGCAGAAAAGTGGTAAGTAAAAAAAGATATACCCATTCCTTTCCTTCCTGCTTAGTAATTTTCTGGCATTTATTGTGTGGGACTACATTGTCTATACTGATTTATGGAGCCCACTATCTTCTAAATTACCCATTTGTAATAATTCTCAGGATTTCAACTATTTAGCAGAGTGCAATTTGAGTGTTAACAAACGGGAAAGCAACTAATGAAGTGTGCATGCTTCCACAGAGTGGATATAAAATATGTAAAGGCATGAACCCCATTTAAAGTATCCATGTGTTTTCTTCTCTATGTGGCTGCACAAGCCCATCCAAAACCACCACTGCTTTTGATGAACTTCACAAGGATCTTGGTTTTGTCTTGGATTTTTTTCCAGGCTTGCTTAGAAATCTGGAGGAAAAAGAAGACCAGCACTTTGAAAGAGGCATGTTGAGTTGCACACAGACCAACATGCAGTGAGGACAGAACACATATCATTCCACATATTCTAAAGCATCTGTTTCAAAGAATGTACCACCCAGGTTTCCATTTTGACTAGTATATTTTCAAAGCAATTTGGAATGTGGAGCATATGTTTAATTGGAAATGCAAACCAAATTGTTGAAGTCGAGGAATGAGTTTCTACCTTTCATCAGAAATTCATGAGTTATTTCCATTTAGGTTATTATGGAATTTTAGAGAGTGATCTTACTTTTTATTTTGATCTTACTATTTATTATTCTTTCAACACTTGGGGGAGTTTCTTGGTGGTTTTGGAGCTTGGTTGTTTTCTTGCAGACATTTCATTACCCAACTATGTAACATCATCAGTGCTAGATTGGAGTAGGGTTTGCTTTCTGTTTATAGGCAGTTGGCTTGCTCTGTCAATGTTGGTTGGAGTGTTTTTGGTGATGCCTTGATGAGATTGTTTATTGTTTGATTGTTTGTATAAATTGGTAGTTCCTTCATTAGGATATCATACAATATATTGCATTATACAATATACAAATATTCTCTTCTGTTGGCCTTTCGACAGATTTTTGCAAAATGCTGTCAAATTTGCTGTTAGATTACACCATTAAAAAAAGACCACTGACTTTCAGAAAATAATTTAAATCATTATCAAACAGTTAATTAAGCTGTCCCTTCCAGTTTAGAAGACAGCTTGCCATGTGGCAGAGTGGAATGTTGAACCCACCAAATCTTCATTTAAAAAAAAAAAATTAGAAAATATCCACTAAGAAATATTCCTTAATCCATAAAATGAATCTGTCATGTCTATTAAATGCATCACAATGTTGATATGCATAATTACTGAGGGGGCCAGGGGGGGCTCTGATTGTCAGTATTTGATATAGTTAATTCTCAAGATAGGGAAACAGAACTATAGTCGCTGTTAACTTGGAGAGATAGTTTTATTTAAAACAATTTTGCTGCGCAGCACTATAATCTTCTTCTTTTATTGTGCTTTCCATCATTCTCTTTTGTAGGCTTCTAGGCACCACTATTAAACTCGAGATGAACTTTTATTTCAAAAGAATATCTTGCTCTCAGACAACTTGTCTTTTTTTCATTTGCTTTTACCCTAATCCATTAGTATATTGACATTTTTCTTCTTGTAGCAGGTAAACAATAACTGGGGTAGCACCTTTTTTCTATAAAATAATCAGTAGTTAATAATATGTGTAAATCTCTGTCTCTTTCTTTCTCGCTCTCTCTCTAAAATCACAAGAACTATCTCTTCAAAACCTTCACGCTTGGGCAAAATAAAGTATAATAAGTTTTCAAATTTTCCTGGGAAGAAACAACCCAGGTGTTATTCTGTAAAAATATCTAGGTTGCTACTACTAATTCTAAAAAAGAAATATTTTTCAACTAAAAGAAAAGTAGCATTTTTCTTTTAGAACTACAAGATAAAATACTATTAATTGCCAATTTATATATATAAATGTTTGATTTCCTCCCTTTTTTTAAGTGTGATACAATTTGAACATTTTAATTTGAAAAAAAAAATCACTTAACTTACTCTTCTAGTTTATTGACCACTATTCTTTACAGTGTCTTTATCCAGTTCCAAATAGCATTTAATTCCTCATCATGATGGGACACAAACATCGCCCAACTGCACTGAATTCTTAGTATTCTCTTTGAAATTGAGATGAGCACATTACTTCAAGTAAACCCGAACTGTTATCAATACTATGATAAAGATTACGTTTTTAAGATCTCAGTGAGGTAAAAGGAAAAGCTGTGGCACCTTCATTCTTAAGTTCATACCTTTGCAACAAACTTTAACATCAAGAAGGTTTAGCCTAATTTGACCTAATTGACACAGCATTTAACTTTTTCAAAATGGTTGTACAACATAAAATGCATTCACAATTATGGTACATAGTGTAAAATACAAGAAGCTAGCTAAGAAGAAGAAGCAAAAGCCTGAATATTGTGTAAATATTTTTTTTTTTTTAAAACAAGTTTTATTAAAAGTTTCAACAACAAACAAATCATTACATATTAAATCTTTCCCTGTCTTTCTACAATAATTTCCCCAATATTCTCATAAAACACAAACAAACACAAACAAACATAAAAAAATCTTTTAGTAAAGTACCTTGGCCCCAGTTACCTCTCTTTGCATGGGCTAAAATAATAGCGCATATCACTCTTCACAATTCTATCTTATTTAATCCATCTTAATTAAATCATTAAATTTGTATCTTTTGCCCATTCATTATCCCTCTATCTCTTCTTATAATAAAAAGAATTTCTCCTGAAATCACTAATCAGAGTATGATGCCTTTCTATTCTCCCCCTAAGTTAGTAAAATTAACATTCAACATAACAAATACCCAATTTGGTTCTGCTTGGTACATTCTATCCACCAAAAATGTTTAAATACATTGTATCCTCCTTTCCTTCGATATTTTATTACATTTCAAAAATCAATCATTATTAAAAACTTCAACATTTTAATTTCTTATTAAATCTTAAACCATTCTAATTTACTATTTCAAATATAAATGTTACAATACCATCTTCTGTACCATTAGCAGAATCTTTCTTACAGAAATTTATATTTCATCCTTTGTCTCTAAAAAAATCCCTCTTCTCCCATCCAATTTTAAAGCTTTGAGGCTTTTCTCCGCCTTTCCCCTTTCTTTCTTCCCCCACCAAATCTTCCTACCCCCCTTCTTCTTCTAACCTCTGCCTTGCTGGGATCCCTTCTCTGTTGTGTTCCCTTTTTCTCTTGTTTGTTATCATTATATTTACTTTGCATCATATTTTTCTCTTTCTCAAATGTTTTTTTAGATCTTAAGTCCTTCATTTTCCTTGCTCTCTTCCTTCCTTCTTCCTTAGATAAGTTTTGGGATTCAATGAAGATGGCGTCTTCGTCTCTTCCTTGTTGTTCTTCTTCCGTTTCCATCTGTTCCATTGTCTGTTGGTAATTGACCAGCGCCATTTCTAGAAATAGAAAAGCTTTTTCCATGCCATCTTTGCAGGCTGCTTTTGTTTGCTCATATTCATCCTCAGGTCTTCAAAAGGAAAGCCATTATAAATAAATCTTTTCTTTTCTTTATTCCTCTTCCTTCTTACACCAACCAAATATTCCGAGAGAAAGGCAAAACAATCCCAAAATCCACAATCCTCAATAAATCCAAGCAAGCCAAAATTCCCCCTTCCTCTTCCAGGGGTGGTATCAAACAAATAAAAAAAAAAGAGTCCAAATCTATATTTTAAAGCCTTATTAAGATTATATTTCTGTCCTCAAGTCTTCAAGGCATCTCCTCCAACAAGATCCAAATTTATATATTTTCTTTATCCTCTCCCTTCCGGCTTAATTCCGTCGGGAGGGAGAGTAAACTTTCCCTTCAGCACCTCAAAATAGCCGCTTTTTTTTCTCTTGTGGAAAAAATCATCAAAAACCATCTTTTCCAGGAATTAAATTAGATAAATCTCAAAGCCCTGGGTCAACCAAGAAGAACTTTCACTTTCAATAACTTTCTCTTCTTCCTCCTGCGCATACTTGCCCGGCTGTCAACTTCTTTGTGGCGGCCATTACGGACCGCCGCTGCACCGTCCTGGTAAAAGGGGTTCTGCCGGCCAGGGAGGGGGTCTGCAACACCCCCAAACCCTTCCTCCGGATCCCCTTACCTTCAGCTACCCCTGCAGGGCAGCCTTGCTCCGCACCCGTCCGGGTCGGAGCCCCAAAACGGCTAGCGCGGCAGGGATCGCGCAGCCGCGAATCCCTACCGCTCGCGAAGCCGACAAACCGGAAACCCCAATATTGTGTAAATATTAAGGCAGGGATGTCAATCTCTCAGCCTATGGGCCAGATGTGTCACGTGCCTTGTTTAGTGAAGGGGATACTGCCATGACTATGCAAGTTCAACACCCCTGTGTTAAGGGAACAACTCCATGATTTTTTTTTTAAAGAATCTCCTTAGAAATCAGTTGTGCATTGTATAATATTGACAAGTATCTAGCTGATTAGACTCTAATCCCTAATAACATGTCTAAGTTTTAAAGTATACCACAGTCATTGATTTGACAAAGCTCATGCTGGCTGAGGAATTCTGGAATTAAAGTGCACAAGTCTTAAAGTTGCAAAGGTTGGACTCCCTTGCTCTATAGTTAAGTTTTTTTTTAACTTGGCACCTTATGGATCCAGATGGCTCCCCAAATATACTTGGAGAATTTCCAACATTGTTTGATGGTGATACATTCAGTGTCATAGATGATCAGTGGAATATAAATATGGCTCAGGTGGTTGATATATGATTGCTCCTAATTGCCTTCTTCCTTCTTTGGAAGATAAATCATTCTTTGGTTTTACTAGTGACATGAAGTCATTTATTGTGCCCCTTGGTGTTGTTAGCATTATAGGATTATTATAATAACCTACTGCAGGGAGAAAAGACTTAGTTGATTGGACTACAGAAGGTGACTGAGTTATTATTTAATGGGTTTTAGACGAAACTTGGGGTTATTCCCTAAACTCATGCTTTGGCTGATGCCTTAATTGCTGTTTTTCCATTTTGGTTTCAAAGAAGGACTCTAGCAATGTTTTAGTTATTCTAAATTATGCCTTCTAAACTCTTCCACTTGTCTTTTCAGACAAGTGAGCAGAAGACAGATTTAGTGCTTTTAAAACCATTCTTTGATTCTTTTGCACGAGTTGATAGGCTCAAAGCAGAATGTGTAATTCAAGTGCTAAAAAGGGCAGCAGCCACTTTGCAATAAGCTTAGGTAGATTCAGCTCATATGTTGCAACCAGAAATATGGATTATTTAGTCTTCCTTTCAAAATCAATTGCTCTGATGTTACAAGGCGTCAGTTGAAGAGATTTGAAAACCCAGTGGTATTACAGATGACATCTAGGCAAAAATGTTATATGCTTGACCTTTCTTCAGTGTGCTGTACTGCCACCAGAAACAAAGCAAGGTGTCTAAATGTCAAAGCAGCCAAATAAATAAGAAAATCCAATAATTGAGTTAGTAGCAAGCAGTACGTTGCTGTTTCTGCTCATGTCCTTGGCATGCAACAAGGGAAATCTCATTTGTTTTACTGCCTGCCTTCATTGTGTCATCTAGTTCAAGGGATGCTTCCATGTTATTGGCAACCTAATCTTCAGATGACAGCATAAAACCATATTGGGTAATATATAATTCAGTACTTTTCATTCCATTACAAAAGTAAATATTCTTTTCAGATTAAAGTCTTATCCAGTGAACTCTGAAGTGGTCCCCAATATTATTTCTTGGGCAATGAGGAATTTTGAGTCAGAAGTGCTTCCATAAACAGAACAGATTCCAGTGAAACCTTGACTAAGGCTTCACATGACTTTGTCTCATCTTTATAAGTCCCTCCAATAACCAGGTTCTGGATCTTCTGATAGCTGCTTGGTATACATTCATCATATTGGTTATACTGTATATTGGTTATACTGTATATACTGTCTATTTACATGTAGATTGTAGAAGAACCTTTGAGTTCATTTAAACCAAACATCAGCACATCTTCATTGAGCAAAAATGGTTTATTAATTTGTACTGGAGGCAAAGAAAAACCCTAAAAAGGAGAGGGACTACAGTTCATTTTTACAAATATGCAAATTACAATATATATTTTGTTATGAATAATTGATTAATTGCAACATATATATGTCAATGTGTTTAATAAATTAGATAGATGGGCTAGTGGGTTCAAATACAATGGCTCCTTTGAATTGTAACAAAAGGCTGAAGCCTGAAGATGAGAAAGCAAGATTCAATTAAATTGCTTACACCTAATGGACAGAATCCTGAAAATCTAAAGCTATAACTTCTAACCTACTAGATAAATCCCAAGAGGTTATGACTACCCTGAATCTTTTCCCCATTCCCCTCCTCCATTACAATTTATAAAATTGGGCGAAGCACCCAGACCAAATGGATTTTTATTGCATTGTATAGAACTTTTATAGACTCTGTGGCCCCTGTGTTGTTAGTTGTCTATAGCCTACAGTCCATTATTTAATCTATTTTCCCTACATTGCTTCAATAACATGAATACCTGAGAAAGATTCTACCTGATGTTCTGTTGGTATTAGATCAATATATTTCTTTAATGCAGGTGCTAAAATATTAATTGCAACATGAGCTAGGAGACTACTGAAAGTAATATCATCCATAATATAGACAAGCATCCGGTAATTGATATTATGGGTGTAACTGTGAAAAACTGCTATCAGCTCTCTAACATTGTTAGATGCTTAAAAAGCCTTTGATATATTCCAGATTGAATATATGAAAAGCACTTTAGAAAGCTATGGGTTTTCATTGAATTACATTTTGTTAATTGGATTACAATATGCCCTCTGCAACCTATGGCTAAACTTTATCTCAAATGAAATTGTCTGTCAATCCTTTAAAATCCATTGTGATAGTCAGATAGACTCTTGTCTCTAATTTTCAATTTGGTTCTTGAACCACTGGATGTTTCTGTTAAAAAGCATCACAATATTAAATGCATAGGGACATTTGCCATTGAGGCTAAACTTTCTTACATATTCTTTAAGCCAATTATATCATGATTATTCTACATAATTAGTGTCATTATCAAACTTGTTGAAGTTATACAGCAATATGGCTGATATTCTACTTAGACTATAAATCAGAATCAATTTGATTTGGGATCTAATATATCTATTGTAAGAAATTAGGATTTACGATTTGCATATGTTCTATAGAATACTTCCAAACTTTATCCCAATAAAGTTGAATTAACTATATTTGAATGTACAAATGTAATTTAAGTGGATATTATTCCATTGTTCAGGGTAAGATTGATGTTATTTAAATGAACGTTACATTGAGGTTAATTACAAAGACCCCTAGAGGTTTTTTGTTTTTTTTTGAGAATCTGTATGGCAATAATTATAAAAACATGTTTTAAGCCTCAGAAATGAAGAAAAAAAATAAAAGAAACCAGTTTCCCTCTGCCTCATTTCCCTGCAGTATGAGAGAGGTAAGGAAAACATTATTGGGATTACAAAATTATGTTATTACAGCTTCTACCAGTAAAGAATTCTAGCATTCTTGTGGAATCTGTTTCTTGACTTTGTCTACCAGAGCTGGCAATTGTGTATTTAGAGAGAGATTCTAATGTTAATTCCCATCTGACTGAAACTATCCAATTCAATCTGATGATGCCCAAGATGTCAATCTGTAGTACACTTCATCATTCACTGCAGTTTCCCACATTCATGTTCTTTTTCTGTAATTTGGTCTCTGCAGCTTCAGATTTTCTTTCTTTGCACGGCAGCATCAGCAACAAGATATCCGGAAGACTCATTTAGCTGCATGATAAACACTGAAAGATCTTTAGTATTTTCTCAGTAGCATGTTGAGTGCAATCCGAACTCAGAAGCCCATCATCGGGCACTATATCATTAATCACTTTATCTTCCCTAACCTATGTTCTTTTCTTACTAAAATATGGAAATGGTTTATCACTTGTATCTCCCTCATAGTCTGAAATGATGGCTTGTCACTAAAGTGATCATCCACCTCCAACATCTTTCAATTTTTCTGCTGGCTGACATAGCAGCCTGCTTGCTTTAGATGGGCAGCTGAAATGTCTTTCATGACTTAATTGTGTTTCCTGCAAGTATAAACTCTTAGTGTACATGCTGATGTTCTCTCATCCGTCCCCAAAAATACCCTACGCCACTGCCACAACAACCTGAGGGAAGCACAACCTGAGGGACACATCCAATCTGAATCATACATTTGAGAAAATTGTTTTGGTGTAATTCAAATTATGGACTTAATTTGGAGGATGGAAGTAATTTGATTTAGATTTCCAAAACCAGTCAGTTCAGGTTATTGATTGATATATAGAAATAGGTTTTACATGTAGAGATAGTCCTGGCTTAGCAACTACAATTGGGAATGGCCACTTGGTTGCTAAATACTGCAGTCGCTAAGTGGAAAATCATGTGACCGTGACTTAAAATATTACTTCAGCCTTCTGTATTAACTCTGCTTGTCAGTTATGAAGCCATCAAATAGTAATCATGTGACTGCAAGATGCTACAATATTTGGGAGGATTCGGTGATTTCTTTTTTTTAGCATTTGTAACTTTGAATGGTCACCATACATACCAATCAGCAAGCAAGGATTAACTTTATGCAAAAGTCCATCAAATTGTTAAGATCTGCCAATTCAAAATCAGTTCAGTAAAAATATACTGGTGATCAATCTTCACACTGAATCTTCAAGTCAGATTAATATCTGGTTTAATATCTGGAGATTTCAGTTCTCTATATTCTTAATTTTTTTTGCAAAGGTCTTTATTTATCTATTCAATGATTATGAGCCATCAAGATTATATAGCCTTTTGGTAGCCAGATTAATTTTCTCTAAGACAATGTTTCTCAAACTTGGTCCTTCAGATCTTCCAAATATATCTATTTAATTGTATGCCCACAAATCTTCCCTTTCCATTTGCTACCAAAAAAATGAAATAAGACAAGGAGATATATAGACCTGGCTTCATATTGGGAAATTACTAAATTTGCATGCATGACTAATTCCTGATTTTTATATGTATTGCTTCTCCCTCTTCTTATTTCAGTCTCCCTCTCCTTATTTTAGTATATGCCACTTGATACATTCTTGCCAAGTCATTTTTAAACATCCTTAAATTTCCTAAATGATTTTTTTTATTTTGTTAGTTTTCAGCTAGAATAGCTCAATACAAGTTGTATGTCAAGTTGTATATCTATTAACCTAGAACTTTTGCATAAAACTTAAATGGTCCATAGATTATTCTACTCCCTATCACATGATTGAATAATCAAGTGCCTAGAAATAACAAGAGTCACTAGAAACATCAGAAGCTTTGTGCAAAAATCAGTGGCATAATAATAGAAGACACAGTTGCTGGTAAATGGTGACACACTAGGAAAGGTTGATATTAAGAGAGGAATCTTTTAAGGAGAGTCACTAACACCACTACTGTTTGTCTTTGCATTGATTCCTCTGTCAACAATACTGAGCAAGTATTGTTCTATCAAACTGAATATCAAACATCAAAAACATCTGCCTTTATGTAGACAATCTAAAGCTGTATGAGAAAGCATCATCTGAAAGAATCCTTGCTCAATACTGTCCTTATATACTGTCCTTATACGAAAAAAGAAGGAATCAACATCACCTGGATGAAGATGATCATTACAAATACCTGGGCATCCTTCAAGCTAACATAAAGTACACTGAAGTCAAGAAAAAGGTTAAAAGTGAATTAATCATGAGACTAAAGAAGATCTTAAAGTCCAAACTCAGTGAAGGAAAGAGTATCAAGGCAATTAACATCTGGGCAATTATAGTCATTGGATAAATAGCTAGAATAGGTGGGCATGGAATGTTGCAATTACACCAGACAGTTGAAGAAGAAGAAAAGGACATTGAAAGGATATTTGAAGGACAGTGAAGAAAATGCTCTAAAGCTAGTATACCGTGAAGGCTTATTGAGTACTGGAGAAACCAAACTGTCATTCAAGAAAGACTAAACGAATAGAAAAAGAGACATAGCAAGGTAAAGGAACTACCAGGAACAGTCCCACCAACACTGACAAGAGAAGCCACTAGTATATAAAAAATAAGACTAACCACCTTCTAGTACTGATAAAACTACCTTGTTTGGTATTGACACATCTGCAAGAAAACTATGAAGCTCAGAGAGGAGCACCGAGAACTCCAGAGTTCAACCCTGAGCTACAAATATTATCTTTTATTAAAAGGCAAAGTATTACATGGCCAGTACATTAAAAATAGCAGGCAAAATAGATAATAAAACCTACCTGTCAGGATTCTGGCAGTTACCCTAATTAAATCAAGAGTCTCGAGCCAAGCTTCGAAAACTTCAAAGGATTTATTAGGCATGAACATGTTGGCATGACCTGTATGAAGCCGATTCTCTCCCCCCCCCCGCTTCTGTTCATGGCAACTCTAAAACAGGCGTAGAAATGTTTTATGAATTGACACTACCAATGACCCAGAAGAACTAATTCTGGCTGCACAAGACCAAGCCTTAAGAAGGAATCCACACAAAGCCAGAATTGAACAAACAATAACAGACAGCAAATGTCTCCTTTGCAAAGAAGCCAAAGAAACAGTGTACCACCTCATTAGCTGTTGCAAGAAGATTGCACTAGCTGATTACCAACAATGGCATGATAAAACAGCAACAATGATGCATCAAAAGAATGCTTCCGAGCAAGATCTGATAGGGCTACAAAATAAAGTAATAGAAAATAAAATAAAATAAAAAATAAAGTGCTGTTGCACTTCAGAATTCAAACAGACAAGCACCTGCCACATAACACCCCAAATTTAACAATTGTGGATAAGATAGATTAAAAAAAACTCTGGAAAATTACTTGGAAATAACAGAGCAGAAGAGAAGGAACTGGAGAAAATCACAAAATATGAACAGAAGTAGAATAACTGTGGCAAAAGAAAGCAAAGCTAACACTAATAGTGATAAGTGTCTTAGGTGTAACTGGAAAACAGCTACAACTGTCCACTTGAATAGCATCGGTGTTGACAAAATTAGCAAAGGAGCTTTACTTCAAACAACTTATACCTTGCGATGATACCATTAGCCATCAAACATCAACATCTGCCTATCCCAGGTCTTTGGGAAGGATACCTTTTTACCTTTTTTTTAATAAAGGTAAAAAAATGCAAACTCCAATCTAGGCATCTGGCTGATTATGTCAATAATAATAGTAATAATAATACCTTGAAAAACCATCAAGTAACATCTCCCTATCCAGATCTTTGGGAAAGTCTCGAGAGACTTGTAAAAATGCAGCTTTACTTGGAACAGTTTTCATTCCCTGTATTCAGTATTATTAAAACGACATCTGTCGATTCCACCCCATTTGGAAGGACTCGATAGGTGCACAAAAATGCCAAATCCAGTCTAACATCTAGCTGATGGTGCAACTAATCATAACAATAAAAACATTGCAGGGCTAAAAAAGCCTTTACTTTTAAGCTTCATTAATCTACATAAAGGTTGAAGAACTCCAGTTGATGAAGCTCCAATTTCATTAGTCCCGAGGAGTGTAGCTAATGATCAAAGTTGGAAATTATTAGAATGCTATAATTTATGGCTGTCCAAAGGTTCCCCGAGTCTATTTTTCATGCTGATTGGTGGAGGTAATAAAAGACCTAAAATTAGAGAGTGAGGTATATTTATATACTTTGGAGTCACTTTAAATTAAAAAGCTCTGGAAATATTTTATTTTGCTAGATAATCTATGTTTTTGCACTTTCTCTGTAACAAATACTTTGTATTTAATCATATCATTCATGCTGCCTTCAAATATTATGAAAAAACAAATAGGTTACATTTTTCTTCATTGAAAAAAGATGCTCATGATACATTCCCCTATATATTTGCCAGGTTTTCAATCATTGATATATTTTATTTATATGCTGCTCATAACAATGTTCTCTAGAGTGGCTAACAATAGCAATACTGTATTAAAATACATAAATCAACTATAAATAAAAACTAATTTAAAGGAGAGGGTAGAATGATTATAATATGTGATATTCTTCTTGCCTTTTTTTTTTAATATTTTTTTTTTTTTTTTTTTTTTTATAAAATTTCATTTAAATTTAATTTTTTTTTTAATTTTTTTTTTTTTTTTTTTTTTTTTTTTTTTTTTTTTTTTTTTTTTTTTTTTTTAACACACACTCATACGTTTTTTGTTTTTTTTTTTTTTTTTTTATAATTTTTTTTTTTTTTTTTTTTTTTTTTTTTTTTTTTTTTTTTTTTTTTTTAAAATTTTTTTTTTTTTTTTTTTTTTTTTTTTTTTTTTTTTTTTTAAATAAAAAAAAAAAATTTTTTTTTTTTTTGTTTTCCTGAGGGGGTTTTTTTTTTTTTTTTTTTTTTTTTTTTTTTTGTTTTTTTTTTTTTTTTTTTTTTTTTTTTTTTTTCCCCTATTGTGGCTATTCTGTCTCAGTATTTTTCCATAAGAGAAATCCTGCTCAGCACGTATACCTCTCAGAGCAAAGTTCACCAAACTGACAGGAAAAAGGAGCTGATAAGATTAACTTCACAAAAGCCTGTGAAAGGATGTGTATTCAGTTTCACAAAAGCCTGTGTCAGATAAAAAATGTGTATTCGATAGCAGTCACGATGTATCATCACAGAAGCTTGTGTCAGATAAAAATACAGGAAAAAACATGCTTATCAATAACAGTCAAGAAGTTCGTTACTTGTATCAAGTAAGCCTGTTTTCAAAGATAAAGTTTGTAACTTCTTTGTCTTTCTGTAAACCCCCCTCACCCCCCTTCTTTGAATCAGTACAATAAAAGAGCACAGCGTAGAGCAAGCTAGCAGCCTGAACAATCCCATCTGTCTTAGGCTCAACTGGGACAATTCCATCTGCCCCAAGCAATGCGCTGTCTCACCTAAAGAAATCTTCGTCTTGTGTTCTTTTTTCTTTCTGCTTTGCAATCACTCTTGCGAGAGTCCCGCAATCACCCTGGCTAGGGTTCCGCTGCCATCTGCTGGCTCAAACTCACCCTGGATAGGGTCCTGCTTTTGCCAAACTTCGCCCTTGCGAGGGCTTCTCTGTATCTCACCCTTGCGAGGGTCCCATTCTGAAAGGAATTCAGCAATCAACCAGAAGATCGAAACAACAGACCGGTCGCTCAACGCGACAGCTGGGGGCTCGTCCGGGATCCCTTGATTTGTCCGGGATCTCTTCGACTTTCTGGTTCCAAGGTGTGACTTCTGGCTAGAGGTGCATCTCCTTCACTCCCATTGCTACGCACCTGGCATAGGTTTCGTACGAATCGTAAGTAATGGGCTCCTCACTTTCTCAAGTTTCGTCAGGGCACAGGGACGAACTTTATAGTCTAGTGAAGAAGGCTAATTCCTTTCAGAAAATTAATGGTACAACTGTGTACCCAATTTCGAAGAAATCTTTAAATAAATTTATAATTTACATTGAGGCACACTGTCCAGCCTATCCATCTGCTGGAACTCTTAGCCATTCTCAATGGGAAAAATTAGGAAAATATTTACATGAAGTTCCCAGAGCTCCCATGGATATACTTATCTCTTGGAGAGCAATAATGGCTGCTATAACAATTGTTTATCCTTCTTCTAGTCTTCCTGAAAATTCTTTTTCTCCTGTTTCCTCTGATTCCCCTTCTTCTAATTTAAAAACTTCCAAGCCTCTTGCAGCTCATTTTGATACAAATTCTTCCTTACCTCCTTATCCTGACATTTCTTCCCCTCCTCCCCCTCCTCCCTACAACCCACCTCACATTCCTGATGTTAACCCTATCAACTCCACTGATTCTCCTGCCTCCTTGCCTGTTTGTAATACCTTTCAGAAGGCACTGATTAAAGGATTCTTTTTTCTGACATCTTCTCAACTTGCTGCTTGGCACAATGACTATCGCTTAGCAGTTCAATTTGTTGCAACAGCTGGTCTTCCTCAAGCTGTTACCCTGGACCATCTTCTTTGTCAGGGAGCCATCCCGTACTCCACAGGATGAGATTCAGATGGGGGCAGGGGGTTATCCCATCATGAGAAAGGTCCTTCTCAACCTTCTTTGTCTTTTAACAAAATTCTTCAAGGACCCCACAGATTTTTCATTCTTATTCTCAGTGTGTTCCATCTTAGAACAAATCATTTAACTGTCTTTTATAACTTCTCTGTTGTGTCTGTTCAACCTGTGGGGCCGTGATCTTATGTCTCAACTTAACACAAAACTCATTATTGATAAATGGAATCTTTTGCTAAAACTCTACCATGTGTCAATACTATGTAAATAATGTCTTGCTACTCTATTGTTCTGCTTTTCCACAATTTCTGATGTACTTGAGAAGACAAGAGTGGGAAGCTAAGATTGTTTTATTGCATGTAGATTTGATGATAAAGATGAAGGAAGGAAATGGAAATAGGAAGGAGAGAGATGGTTTGTGGATGTGTTGTTTGGAGGAAGGAAAGAGGCTTTGACAAATTGAGAAGGATGTGTATGTCTGTGAATGCAATGAGGGAATTCTGGATGTTTGTTTGAAAGTAAACAAGAAAGTAGCAAAGAAAAAAAAAAGAGAGGGCGACCCCTAGTGGGCTGCTCTTTTCAGAGAACATAGATTGATTCCACCAAAATATCAGAGAAAGGGAGGGGCAATACCAGCCCATCGCTTTTCTGAGTAAAACTCTCTGTATCTGTTTTCTCAACCCACCTTGGTTCAGCTTCAGCAATATCTGGGTATCATAAACTGGGCCCGACCTTTCCTGTCTTTAACCACCTTCTCTTGCTATTCTTTCTACTCATCAACTACTGACTGCAATAATTGTTCAAATATCAAATGCAAAAAATCTTCATATCTTGGAATGGTTACACCTACCACACACTCCAAAAACATCTATTTTTACTAGAGCAGCACAAATGGCTTCTCTTATAGAAAAAGGGCGTAAGAGAACCAAAGCTCTAATGGGAATGGATATTTTTACATTGTATATTCCTTTTAAGATCACTCAATGGGAACCTCTTTTTCAGACTTCCACAACACTGCAGGATGCGTTGGAAGATTGGTGTGGCCAAGTGTCGTGCCACCTTCCTTCTGATTCACGATTGCAGGTGTTGAGGACAGTTCCTTTTGTTTTACAATCACCTTTTGTCCAACAGCCATTGAAGGAAGGCTTAACTGTCTTTACTGATGGTTCAAAAAATATTGGAGCATGTACATGGTATGAAAATGCTCAATGGCATAAACGCTTAACTACTTCACAATCATCAGCACAACAAGCTGAATTAGCTGCTTTCCTATTGGCATTGTCTCTTTTTTCACAACAATCTTTAAATGTAATATCTGATAGTATGTATGTTACTCAGATGGTTGCTCATATTTTTGATGCATATATTTCTCCTGTTACCCCTCCCTCTCTAATGAAACTTTTTTTACAGCTTCAGATACTGCTGAAAAAGCGAGAAAAACTTTTATTTGTAGCCCATATCAGAAGTCATCAGCAATTGCCTGGATTCCTAGCAGAAGGCAATCATATGGCAGATGAGGCTTGTAAAATTATGGCCTCCTCTCCCCTTCTCCAACAGCCTTCACCTGGGGAGAGTCATGATTATTTTCATCAAAACAGGAAAGCCCTAGTGAGACAATTTGGAATTACATATCAAGAAGCCACAGCAATAATTCAACAATGTCCAACATGTAGCTTGCAGGCCAAAGGTATCCCTGAAGGTGTTAATCCTAGGGGTACTCAAGCCTGTGATACATGGCAAATGGATGTAACTCATTATCCTCCCTTTGCTCCCTGGAAATACATTCATGTATCAGTAGATACTTATTCAGGGTTTATTATAGCAACATTGCAAAGAGGAGAGGCTACAAAAAATGTTATTAATCACTGTATTCGATCATTCGTAACGTTGGGATGTCCAAAAATTCTCAAAACAGATAATGGTCCTGCTTATGTCAGTTCTCCCTTTGCTGAGTTTTGTCATAAGTGGGCCATCACACATAAGTTTGGCTTACCCTTCAACAGCCAAGGTCAAGCGATTGTGGAGAGACATTTAACTTTAAAACAAGCCCTTGATCGGCATCTGGGGAAAAAAGGCTCAGGCCCCCGAACCTCCCAACGTTGCAAAATATCTTAAATGTTTGTCTGTACACTCTTAACTTTCTCAATCTTACTGGCTCTCCTCCCTCCACAGCGGCTTCTCGCCACTTCACTAAGCCAGTAGTTCCCTCTTCCCGTCCTCTTGTTTATTTCAGACAGCTTCCAGATCCTGCGTGGAAAGGTCCTGCACAGCTCATTACCTGGGGAAAAGGTTACGCTGCTGTCCAACTTCCTGATCGAGTGCTTTGGGTTCCTGCTCGCTGTGTCAGACCTTACCATGGCAAACCTGACTCTAACCCTAATCTTTCTTCTGATATCAATACTTCCTGTCTTTTCTCAATTTAAGGCATCTCCTGATGCTATTTTTGCTTTCCTTACTGACACTGTTACCTTTATTTTTAAAGATAATCTTCTTTCTGCATGTAATTATGTTTTCCAACACAATGGTAGTTTTCTTTCTCCTACTTCTGACATAACTATTTACTATTACTATTCTCCTTGTTTAATATTTTTAACTATACATGTTACTCCACTTACTATAGGTTCTTATTCTTGCTTAGGATTTTTTCACAATCACACTTATTTCAATCACACTGTTCTATTGCTCTCCACTTCTTCAGTGGCATCTACTCCACTATCTTCTGTTTTACTTACATTGCCATCTCAAGCTAATTCTGAGACAACTTTTCCTGGAGATAAACTACGCTGGCATCTTCGTTGCTGCTTTCCACCCTGTGATGTCACCAACTGCATATTGCATCATTCATCTTCCTGGGTTCCTGATCGCTACAAACCACCTGTCGTGCGAAGACGTCACCTCATCCCTGATGACATCCATCGCAAGACTACAGCTCTCATTCGAGCTCGCCATCTTGGGTATCCTGCCTTCATCGCTGACAACTCCATCTCTAAGCAGTCTGCATCTCATGCTGTTCCAAGATTTGGCTATCATCGCACTCCTCGAAGTATACAATCATCTTCTACAAATGAACATCAACCTCAAACTTACACCTGGACTATCCTTGATTTTCAAGGAAAAATTTTAAACACCACCACTAATTATACTCGATGGCCATGGTTTCCTCAGCTTTTCATGGATTTTGCTGAAATGGGAACAGGAGTAGAAAAATTTGCAGACAAAAAACTACAAGCTGATACATGGGACAAGCAAGGCTCCTGTTCTCCAGCACCTGCTGACAACTTTAGATTATATTTTTGTCCTGATCATAGTACTGGTACTTCTCGTTCTGCCTGCGGTGGGGTAGTTGACAGATATTGTAAAAAATGGAGTTGTGTATCCACAGGTCATATCTGGTGGGAAGCACCTACCAAAAATGACTATATTCATATTACCCGTGCTCAAGCACATCTTCCCTGCTCTCAATGGCCTTGTTGTGGACAGAGAATAAATCCACTCAGAATCACTTTTACTGCACAAGGAAAGACACTTGCAAGAAAACAATGGATGGTTGGGTTTACTTGGGGAGGACGTCAGTGGGATGGTCAAGGAGATGAAGGGAATATTTTTACAATTCGTCTTTCTATATCTATGTCTCATTATGATGTTGGTCCCAATCCTAATTTGAAATCAACCTTTCTACAAAAACACAATATTCAGGTGAATCCATTAGTGCAGTTGGTCAATTCTTCTTACACATTGCTAGCAACTACACTTAATGATTCATCCAAAACTGATCAATGTTGGCTTTGCTTATCTGATTTGCCACCATTCTATGATGCAGTAGCTTCCAATGAACCTATAAAAAACTCCACCAGTGACACACAATGCAGATGGAACACTTCCTCCATTACTATCACTGACATAGTAGGTCGAGGATGTTGCCTAGGACACATTCCTGCTAATTATTCCCAATATTGTCAGAATGTTTCATCAGGGTATCACTGTAAACAATACTCAAAAAACAGTTAGCTTTCTCACATCTGTAATTGAATCAAAAGACCTTGTCAAAAAACCTTTGCTGGAATGGTACTCTGACCAAGAGTCAGAGGAAGAAATAGACACTAATAAATCCTTTACTCCCAAAGAAGTTTTGTTAACTCTGCCAAGTCATGATTTGGGGGATGAGGACTTTTCCTCGTATGAGTTAGATCTGCAAGGCACCAACAAACCGAAGGGTTTGTTGCCACCTTGTGGGACTACTCGGGAGGAGAAAGGACTCTACCTAGAATCATGAGCACAAAAAATAAAGAAAAGGAGGAATTGTGGCTATTCTGTCTCAGTATTTTTCCATAAGAGAAATCCTGCTCAGCACGTATACCTCTCAGAGCAAAGTTCACCAAACTGACAGGAAAAAGGAGCTGATAAGATTAACTTCACAAAAGCCTGTGAAAGGATGTGTATTCAGTTTCACAAAAGCCTGTGTCAGATAAAAAATGTGTATTCGATAGCAGTCACGATGTATCATCACAGAAGCTTGTGTCAGATAAAAATACAGGAAAAAACATGCTTATCAATAACAGTCAAGAAGTTCGTTACTTGTATCAAGTAAGCCTGTTTTCAAAGATAAAGTTTGTAACTTCTTTGTCTTTCTGTAAACCCCCTCACCCCCTTCTTTGAATCAGTACAATAAAAGAGCACAGCGTAGAGCAAGCTAGCAGCCTGAACAATCCCATCTGTCTTAGGCTCAACTGGGACAATTCCATCTGCCCCAAGCAATGCGCTGTCTCACCTAAAGAAATCTTCGTCTTGTGTTCTTTTTTCTTTCTGCTTTGCAATCACTCTTGCGAGAGTCCCGCAATCACCCTGGCTAGGGTTCCGCTGCCATCTGCTGGCTCAAACTCACCCTGGATAGGGTCCTGCTTTTGCCAAACTTCGCCCTTGCGAGGGCTTCTCTGTATCTCACCCTTGCGAGGGTCCCGTTCTGAAAGGAATTCAGCAATCAACCAGAAGATCGAAACAACAGACCAGTCGCTCAACGCGACACCCTATGACTATTATTAGGTGTTGTACCTGATGATTCTTGACTCTTGACGAATGTATCTTTTATGTGCACTGAGAGTATTTGCACCAAGACAAATTCCTTGTGTGTCTAATCACACTTGGCCAATAAAGAATTCTATTCTATTCTATTCTATTCTATTCTATTCTATTCTATTCTATTCTATTCTATTCTATTCTATTCTATTCTATTCTATTCTATTCTATTCTATTCTATTCTATTCTATTCTATTCTTTCCTAATGAATTGTTAATGTTTTAGTTTTGTGGAAGGCAACAGAATGGACAGTTTCAATTACAGACTAGTATATAAAGTAATTTGGTTTATATTTTTCTCAAATTTCTGTTCTTTGCATTCCTAACAGACAGGAAGCAGCAGGTGAAGTTAGGCAGAATCACATCTGATACTTATACAGTTAGCACACACACACCCCGCAAGACTGTGTGCTTTCTCCACTTTTCTTCTCCCTATATACCAATGATTGCATCTCAAACTATCCATCTGTTAAAATAATGATGTTTGCAGATGATACAACAGTGATTGGTCTCATTCGAGACAACAACAAATCTGCATAAAGACAGGAGGTTGTACAACTTGCCTCGTGATGTAACCGGAACAATCTGGAATTGAACACACTCAAAACCGTAGAAATGGTGGTAGACTTTAGAAGAAACCCTCCCATACTACCAGCTCTTACAATACTAGATAATACAGTATCAGCAGTAAAGACCTTCAAATTTCTAGGTTCTATTATATCACATGACCTAAAATAGACACCTAACATCAAACATGTTATCAAAAAAGCTCAACAAATAATGTTCTTTCTGCACCAACTCAGAAAACTCAAACTGCCCAAGGAGCTGCTGATACAGTTCTACAGAGGAATTATTGATTCTGTCATCTGCACCTCTATAACTGTCTGGTTTGGTTCTGCAACCCTACAGGACAGACACAGACTTCAGAGGATAATTAGGACTGCAGAAAAAAACAATTACTACCAACCTGCCTTCAATCAAGGACCTGTATACTGCACAAGTCAAAAAGAGGGCTGTGAAAATAATTACAGACCTCTCACATCCTGGTTATAACCTGTTTCAACTCCTTCCCTCAAAACGATGCTATAGAAAACTGCACACCAGAGCAACGAGACACAAGAACAGTTTTTTCCCAAATGCCATCACTCTGCTAAACAAATAATTCCCTCAACACTGTCCAACTATTTACAAAGTCTGCACTACTATTACTATAAATCTTCTCATCACTCCTTATCACCCATCCCCTCCCACTTGTGACTGTATGACTGTAACTTTGTCACTGACTATTTCCTAGTATGATTTGATTTCTTATTGTACCCTATGACTATTATTAAGTGTTGTACCTTATGATTCTTGACTCTTGATGAATGTATCTTTTCTTCTATGTATACTGAGAGCATTTGCACCAAGACAAATTCCAATCACACTTGGCCAATAAAGAATTCTAATTCTAATTCTAATGAAGTCATTAATCATTCTGAATCACTTAAACAAAGATAAGTGAAGTGTAAAATAACATTAATTCTCTATCCATTCCTGCTTTCAAATAGGTTTAACTTAGTTTTCTGCATTAGGATGAATTCATGCTAGCTTACTTGCAAAGCTTTCAACACATATTATGTAAAAGTGTTAGATATTAAAAAAGTGATCTTAATATATCAAACTTCCAATGACATCACAGAAGTCATTGAACAAAATGTTTGTTTTTTAAATAATATACTCTTTAGGTCCAGAAGAATTGACATCATTTAATGAAATCTCCCTTTCCATCTCCCTCCCCTCTTTGGAAGACTGAAGTGAGTACTCAACAACATATTTAATGATGCACCAGGTTTGAATTTTTAATTGCTGGAGAAATTCCCTCCAATTATACTTCACCACTGAATGCAAGTTGTTTACGGGGATGATTATGTTGGCACAAGTACTGTGCTTTGCTGGCCCCAAAAATAAAATAAAAAAATGGTAAAGTAGGGAAAGTAAATTTGTCTAATTGAGAACAAAAGAGGATGACTTACGATAGAAACTAAAGAATTTCACATGATAAAAATTGATGAACTGATTAAGAATAATTGGTAGATAATTCAAGAGATTTTTTTGACAAGCTTAGCATTTCGCAAGATATGAAATGGGGTTACATTATTCATATTCTTAAATATTGGTAACAGATGTGGTATTCAGCAGGTTCTGACCAGTTCTAGACAACCAGTAGCGGAAATGTTGAGTAGTTTGGAGAACCGGCAAATACCACCTCTGACTGGAGATTTTACAGTAGCCTTCCCCTGCCATGCCCACCAAGCCACGCCCACAGAACTGGTAGTAAAAAAATTTAAAAAAATTTTTTTTTTGAATCCTACCACTGATTGGTAAGTTTGTGCAAGATGAGTTCTTTGCATACTGGTGGCAGAGATGAAAGCTTAAATAATTGAAATTTGCTAGCAAATGTCATATTATGAGAATGAAGGCAAGGAATTTCTTCACTACATTATAACAACTTATTGTATGTATGTATGTACCAGTATGCATGTACCAGTATGTATGTATGTATGTATGTATGTATGTATGTATGTATGTATGTATGTATACACACACACACACACACACAATACACACACCTGCATGCATGCATACATGTATATACACATACAAAATTATACAAGAAAGTCATAGTACAAAATTCAGCAAGAAAATCATAGTTGCAGTTTTTACAGTATACTCCATAACGTTGTTCCCATGAATTTCCTTGAACCTGCCATAATCACCAGTTTTTAGGATAGCAGTGTTATTCTCAAAACTTTGAAAGAATAATTCAGCAAAGTTCAGAAGCACAGGAGTTTGTTGCAATATGCTAAGGCTCTGCAATATGGTAAGCCTCATATTTCATATTTACATCCTTTTTACATCCATTTTATATCCATATTCCAGACATTCAAGGCATGATGCCATGTGATTTATCTTTCTCCCTAAAAATTAAAGTAAGGGTCTTCAAACTTGGCAAGTTTAAGACTTCTGGACTTCAACTCCCAGAATTCCTGAGCTAACATGATTGGAGAAGGAATTCTGGGAGTTGAAGTCCACAAATCAATTTTGAAGATCCCTGAATTAAAGGAATACCCTTATGGGCATCTGATTTAATTTATGGCAGAGGACTGTCAAGACCTGGCTAAAGAGACAAAATATGAAATTCTTTCATGATGAGTTTAAAAAGCTTACCCACTCTTGCTAGATGAATGATGGTGATTATGTGGAAGGCAAACACAAGTAACCATTTCAAGACTTATTTTCCTGTTACATGTATTAAAATATCCCTACTTAAACTAAAGGTATGGAGGAGGAGGCA
The DNA here is from genome assembly GCF_049901735.1 of Notechis scutatus. Classification (NCBI taxonomy): domain Eukaryota; kingdom Metazoa; phylum Chordata; class Lepidosauria; order Squamata; family Elapidae; genus Notechis; species Notechis scutatus. The sequence goes on along the minus strand of NC_142009.1, from coordinate 254,856,656 downwards.
GTACAACATATTTATCCTTCACAATATTTTTGTTTCAAATACAGCTTTTTATTTTAATGTATTGGTTATTTCTAAGTGTACAAAGCCCACAAAATTATTTTCATATAGATTCCATCATCTAGGTACCTTACGTATTTATTTGGAGCATGTGGTCTCAGTCACACCATTCCCTTGGCATGGACCCCTACAGTTCATAATGAATATCTTACTAAAGTTTCATGCACTGCACACCATTACAATAAAAAGAAAGCATAAATGAGGTACTTCAGTTCGTTCTGTAAATATTTGCATCATTTTTCCTGAGCCATGAAGCAAGCTGTGTGCATTCTTTCCTTCTCTTCTTCTTCCACTAGAGCTGTTGTAAACCTCAGGTACTAAAGTTTATCCTCCCCTTCTGCTTTTGTGATAACTTTTTTGTCATTAGTTATTTGCCTTCCTTTTTACCCCATATAATATCACATTGTATAGACCTCATTTCAAGTATTTTTGTGTAGCTGTGCCAATGTTCAGTCCTTTCAAAGCTTGTAAAATTGCTCTGAGTAACAACCAGACCCTTGAGTTTTTAAATAATTCTATTAGATTTCTTTTACAAGCAGGCTCACTTTACTGATTCTATCTTTTACTGAATCTAGTTTTCTAAAATTGGACTCTCAAAAATTTAATAATTTAATAATTATTTTCTCTGGCTATTATGTATGGATTCTTCTTTACTATAGATGCTAGCTATAAAGACAATGGCTCTGACAATATTATGATTTAGGAAGGCCATCCAAAAAATAAATAATTATTGTTCTTTCAGTATTTTTATTTCTGATTAATCAGGGCCAGGTGTAAACAATTGAGTCTGTAATTGCTTCTTTTGTCATTTGAAGAAACAAAATATTTTCCATTGTCCACCTCTTAAAACATTTGATTTTAATATCAGATTGTTTTACTGTGAATATTTCAATTCCTCCTCATTAAATACATATCTATATTTTGACCTTTGAAAACAGTCTTGAAAAAGAAATTCAGATAACAAAACAAGGCAGTATAGAAATGGTATTTAGAAGTAAATAAACTATTGTCTCACAGAGATGATATAAATTTATATGGATGAATGGACAACCAAATGAGAGATTATTATGCATAAACTTGATGTGCCTGGGAGAGGAAGAAGTGATGCTAGAATCATGATTATTTGAGTTGTAAACTGAATTGGCAATGCCTTTTGATTTGCAGCAAGGTAAACTCATTTTCCCCTTTGGATTAAGAAACATTGTCCAAGTATAGACAAGGAATAAGAAATCAAAGAAATTAAAGGCATGAGATAAAAGAAAGATACACATATTTTTATATATAAGAAGATACACATGCATACACACATATCACCATGTCATTAGTTCATGCATTATAACATGTTTTAGCTCTTTTATTCATAATTAAACCTATACTTTTACTTCCCTATCAGCACCATGAGGTCAGAGAAATGTGATTCAAATCTGTTATATTCTTCTTCTTTTCCTTAATTTTATAGACATACAATATGTCTATTTTTACTTTACGTATACTCATTGTATATTCCAATCTCTTGTTCTCCCTATGCCATGGCTATTACCAGATGGACCCATAAATATTGACCACTGACAAATGTACACTCCCAGATAAGATAAAGTTGTTAGCACACTTTGGCCAGTGTGCCCCAAATGTAACCGAAGCCCAATTTTATCCCTAATATGATTGGACTATTCTATGCAAGCTTGAATCTCTAATGTAGAAATTATCTTTCAAGTACAGATGATGTTATCCACATTCTATTAGTAAGAATTATAGGGACACACCTGAAGAAAGAAGCTGCAAAAAAATAATAATACTTTAGATTCCTTAAAATGTCTTGCAATAGGATATAATTATGGCCACTGATATAGGTACAGGTCATGCCATTATGCTTGCTGAGGAAAAACATAGCTGAGTCAAAGTGTCATTAGATTTGTTTTGGGTGCTTTCAGAAACCCAGTCTCTCCTAAAGCCTTGACAACAATAAAAAAATAAATAAAACAAAATTAAATTAAATGTGCACATCTGGATAGTTCCAGGGCCTTGCAATGTAAGTCAATGATGGAATATGCCCAAATAGCCCATATGATGTCAATGTATAATGAAAAAAGAAAAAAAAATCATTTCATTTCTTAATACATATTCCAAGGAGAGGGCAGGTAAAACCTTTTTTTTTAAAAAAATAAAGTTTTATTTGGGTTTTCACACAAAGTGTGAAATACAAGTACAAGTAAAACATCTTTTTTGAAAATAGTATGGTCCCAGGTTGAACTTCTTTATACAGACACAAAACTCAATTTCATGCTCCTTTTTGTATTCTATTCTATATCTTATACTATTTTACATTTTCTATATAGTTTTTCCCCTCTTTTAATTTTCTCAATTTTATTTTGATTATCTCATCTCAATTCAAATCATTATATTTATACTTTTGTCTGTTCTGTTTCAATTTCATATTATCTGTTCTCATTAAACAAATTTTCTCCTGTAGTTACTAATTGGAGTATGACACCTTTATATCTTTTAATTACATCCATTCAACTCTTATTTAAACTTCAATATATACCTTAAGGTTATGAACTTCCAATCGAATTCTGCTTGGTACATTCTTATAATATACACTATATTCTTTTTTTTAAAAAAGATTATAAATATATGTAATTATAAACCCTCATTCCATTCCAATTCAGTTCTATCATTAATAATCATTAAAATCTTAACATCTTTAACACTTCTTTTCAATTAAATATCATACTTCCTTAAAGACACATATAATCTCCATAATTAATTTTTCCCTTATTTCTCTTCACATATGTTTTGTAAATCATTAAATATTCATTTTGTTACATTTATTTATTGACAAGCATTCCACTGAATTACAATAGCTATTTTATCAAACATTTTAATCATACATTGTTTCATATTTTCTAAAATTATTTCTGCTTCTAATATAACCATACTATCTTATGTACCTTTGCAGAATCCCTTTTTCCATTAAATTTTCACCCATTATCTCTAAATAGGCCCTGTTTCTCTATATTTTGCTTTTGTCCTTTATAACTTTTTTTCCTTTCTTTCTTCCCTCTCATCTTGTCCCTCCCCTTTTTACCCCCTTGTCTCTCTACTTCTAATTCTCTCTTCTGCATTTCCCTCTTCTGTTGCTTTCTGATTTTATACTTATTTTTCACTCTTTTTTTTTTTTGGAGTTGTTTTTCCCAATCTTAAACTTTCCATTCTCTTTCCCCCCTTTTCTCCCCCCCCATCTAAGATTACTTCTTCATTAAAGATGGCTTCTTCTTTGTCACAATCTTCTTGTTCTGCAGGCATTTCTTGTTGTTTTTCATAATTCCAAATCTCCATTTCTAAAAACTGAAATATGAAGCCAAAAGAACCTCTCCCTTCTTGTGCATCTTCTTGGTACTTTTTAAGTTCCATTTTCAGTTTTTCTAAAAGTGGAGCCATTTTAAACAGTTTTAAACAACCACCCGATTGATTTTAGTCATTCAAAACAATAACCAAGAACTCATCCAACCTAGAAATCATCAAGTAATCCAGATAGTCCCGAGTTATATCTTATTTCTTTTTCGACTTTCTCTTCCTGGGGTTTTTGTTGCAATATTTCAGTTAGAATGTATCTTTTGGAAGTCTTGTTGAGATTTTGCTGTAAGTTCTTTTTTAATTCCAGGCAGTCTCCAACCTTCCAGATCTTATCATTTTATTCTTTTTCTCTCCTTTCCTGTTTTCAAAAGCTTTTAATTATCCAGAAATCTTTATTATCCCTTTGACTTTTTATTTTCAGCATTAAATGCCTATTGATGTCAAAGTGGATTTTTTTCCAATTTCTTGCTTAAGTCTCTTAGCTGTCAGTATAGGAAAAGAGAAAACCAAATCTTTTCACTTTTCTCTCTCCTTCGCAGCTTAAAAATCTTCTTAGGGAACAATGTTATTGTTTTTTAACAGTTTCAATTCCAGGGTACCTTATTTGTTGCTTTTGCTGTTTGACCCGGTCAACCAAAACTTTCTCTTCTGATCTTCCTCCTGCACAGTCTTTTCCGGTCAAGTTCTTCTTTGTGGTAGCCATTTCTGACCACCGCTGCAACCGCCTTCGGGAAAGGGAGTAATGGCCAGCTGGGGAGGAGAGATGTGGCTCTCCTCAACCCTGCTAGCAGTCTCTCCCCTCTTCACCAGCTCTATGGGGTGGCTTAGCCCCGAAACCAGCCGCAAGCACGGATCAAAGCCTCGCAGAGATGAGGTTTCGGTCTGTCGCTGAAGAAGCTGAAACCGGAAGTCCAGGTAATACCTTCTTGATACAGTTCTAATCTTTGTATCTTGGAGATACAAATGTTAACTTTTCATCTACTTAATTATTTTGTGAAGGAGAATAATCTTCTGTTAAACTATGAGCTGCCCAAAAATAAGTAAACAAACAAACTGCTTTGGGATTTGTACCTATGAATTCTAATGAAGAGGGAATGTGCTTGACAATATGTGTGTCGATGAAATGTTTGACAATCTAATGACATATTAATAGCCATTTTCATTTAGCCAAATAAATAATGATTGCTTGTTGAAAATAAACATTTAAAAAGTGATCCAGTGAGGACCTAGCTGATAATAAAAACTGTAATTTTGTATAATATGAAAATCTTAACATGGGTAAATGCAGCTGTAACCACCAATAATTATTACAGGTTTACTCCCAGAGTCAAGCGCTATCTTTAACTGCAATTATAGTACATAACTAATGTCTTACCTTCAAAAAGCTGGAGGATGAATCTGACCTTAGATGCCCAAGGACAGTTGATTGCTAGCATATGTGAGAAACTGCAGTTAACCCACAATAATGGAAATCGCAAAGATATGTGTTAGACAAATCTGCATCCTCTTCTACTGATATTTGTTTAAATATATATTTGGCCACTTTGTGGAACTCATCATGCAGAGTAAAATATGTTACTTCCTTTCAAAGAAAACAAACATTTAAAAGAAATGACATTTGTAGACATTTTACTAGGTTGAAGAAGGTAGAAACCAGGAGATTGTGAGTTCTAGTTCCACCTCAAGTATGAAAGCCTGCTGGATTACTTTAAGACAGTCACTTTTTCTCAAACCAATGTACCTCACGGGGTTGTTGTGAAGAAAATAAGAGGAGGAAGGGATATTAGGTATGTTCGACATCTTGTTTTATTTATCAATAAAGGTGGGGTTTAAATATATGAATGGATGAATAAATAAATATGTTCTTTCTTGCCTCATTCAGCTTTAGTTTCCGCATCATTTATTAGGGTTTAAAACAGCCCTTCATCTGAATAATCTAAAATATTACATTGGATGGTCCCACTTTTATTTTCCTGAACACTTTCAGAAATGCTCTAAAAGTGAACTTCCTTGCTTCCTCCCTTAAAATAGAAAATCAGACAATATAAAAATGATTTTAGGGATTTTTTTTTCATGGTTTGCTTTCTGCTAGCTGGGCATTCTAGGATTATAATCCAAATCTATCAGAAAAAAATATCAAATTGGAAAAAAGATGCCTTAACATGTTTAATATAAGTTTAACAGTATATTGCACCATACAAAGTTTTCCTGTGAGTAGAAAGTTAAGGTTCGATTCAGTTCAGTAAAAAAAAACCTCAGTAGGTGGTTTTCAAAAAGAAAAGTTACTATTTCTCAGCCTAAACCACCTCAGATTGTGGTTGTGTAAATAAGAGATAAGAAAGGCACTCTACATCATAGATTAGTCAGATCAAAAAACAGGATCTGGGGAGTTGACTTTTATAGATATGAAGAGTTGACTTGCAACCATGGTTCATAGGTTCCTGGCATAAGATATTTCTGTCAAATAAATAAATTCCATACATTGCTGTATGCAGGGCTGAAGTCTCAGTGCAGATACTTTTCTGACAGTCAATCTCTTAAAAGAAAAAAAAAGATGGTGAATATAGTGTCATACTTTAATAAAATTAAATTATGGAAGCTGCATTTTTATCTTTTATGCCTGGTACTTAAAGAGAGAATTACTTTGTCTTGAACATCACGGCAGTTGAAAGATAATCTGAAATGGAAGCTGGTATGCATTTTTGATATTACTATAGGATTTTTTTTATAGGAGAACATAATGGAGTCACCTCAACACAAATAATGTTATTCTTACTACCGAGAACAGAATAGGACAGTTGGTCAAGGAGAACTGAAATGAAAGGGAACAGAGACTGAAAGAAAAATTGATCATAAACTTGAATTGCTCTGGTATTTGGCAGGACTAAAATGAATAGAGCTTTTAAACACTGTATATGGATTCAGCTTAATATTCTCATTTAATTTATTCCCAAGGAAATGAATTAATGCATGACATCATGTTACTTTGGAATCAGATAATGTTGAACAATCCGAAGATGTGCCATATAGCATTTGTAGGTCATTTACTCTGCTTCTCTAAAAATAATATAATCATTTTATTTGTTTAATATAGTCCCCTAAAAAATAAAATATGTGTATATATAAATCATAGAATAATAGAGGCCATTTAAGCTGTTCAATGCCCGGCAGGAAGAAAAAAAAAAAACAATTGTAACCAGCCTGCCTTCCATTGAGGACTTATATACTGCAAAGAAAGTGGGCTAAGAAAATACCTACAGACTCCTCACATACTGTAAACTGTTCCAACTTCTCCCCTTGGAACGCTGCTGCAGGGCATTGCATGCCAAAACAACCAGCACAAAAACAGTTTTTTCCCACATGCCATCACTCTGAACACCTAATTCCTATACTATTGTCTTATGTCTATGTATATTTACCCTGTAGTATGGCTGTATTTCTATTAGTCTTCCCTTCTTTTCTACTACCTTCACTTATTGATGTCACTATTATGATTTTATTTATTTTTTTTTTTTTTTTTTGTTGATTGTTTCAGATAATAAGATAGGTATACTGGGAAACATGAATGGGAATAAGAAAAAAAAAGAATAAGAGAAACAATGGACAGGGACGGGCGTTGGCTTTGCACGCCTACAGACCCTTGAAAGGGTGAGGTAGCGCAGGTTAAGTTGGGTTGGGAGAGCGAGCGGTGACAGCAGCCTTGTGTTCCGCACGTTGGTGGTTTTTGGTTGTCTGTGGCCTGGTGTTTGGTGCTAAGCTGACAGGTAGCTCAGTTGTTCCTGCTAGCAGACCAAGACGCAGGTTTCGTTCTAGACAGCTGGTGTAGGATCCGAAGTGAGCCTCTGAAATTCTGGACTCAACCCTTTGTTGTTTTGTATGTTGTTTTGTATGTACACTGAGAGCTTATGCACCAGTGGTGGGATTCAATTTTTTTTTACTACCAGTTCTGTGGGCATGGCTTGATGGGTGTGGCAGAGGAAGGATATTGTAAAATCTCCAGTCAGAGGTGATATTTGCCAATTCTCCGAATTACTCAAAATTTCCGCTACCGATTCTCCAGAAGAGGTCAGAACCTGCTGAATATCACCTCTGTTATGCACAAAATTCCTTGTGTGTCTAATCACAGTTGCCCAAATAAAGTATTCTATTCTATTCTATTCTATTCTATTCTATTCTATTCTATTCTATTCTATTCTATTCTATTCTATTCTATTCTATTCTATTCTATTCTATTCTATTCCATTCCATTCCATTCCATTCCATTCCATTCCACTCCTACTCCACTCCACTCCACTTCAAGCAGCCCCAATATCCAAATTAAAGCAATCCTAAAAGAAAGCTATCTATCTTTCACTCCAGCACATCACTGAAAGGGAGCCCACCACTTTTTTAAGTAATTGGTTTCACAGACAAACTGCTCTTATTGTTAGAAAACATCAGGTACTGCCTTCCTGTAACTTAAATCCATTGTTCCATGTCCTGCATCCTGGAATGAACAGACAACATGTCTTTCTTTTATATGGCAAGCTTCTAGGTATATGAAGAATTCTATCATATCTTTATCCTTCTTTTCTCAAGGCTAAATATGCTTGATTCTTTCATCTCTCTTCAGAGGTTTAGGGCTTAACTACTACTCTGTTGCTTGTTAGAAATGGATGCCACCCTATATCTATCCACCGCTTACCTTCAAAGTAAGTTCAGAATAAGTTTTTCTGTTGTATTTCCAAAATATATTTTCCCATGTTATGTTGCTTCAAGTGCTCATGTTCATTTGGATTAAGCTGCTTAAGTTGGTTGCAGCCATGGTCTGTCTACTTGGCAAAGGAAGGAATACCCTTTCAGTTCTGCCAGTGCTTGCCATGTACCCTAATATGTTATATATCTCTTTAACTTCTAAACAGATGATTGAAAAAATAAGTAAATGGTAATCCTCTGAACTTTTTTTTTTTTTTTAAAGAAAGTCTGGAAGAAAACACATACTAAAGAAAAGAAGTTATTTTAAAAGGAATTTCTATCAACTTTTCCAATTTTAATGTTTGTTTCACTAAGCAAATGTTAAGATATTTCATCATTGCTGATAAAGGAATTACAGTGCACCCTCTTTTTAAGCTTTGGTTTTATTTATTAAATTTATGTTGTCAAGTGACTCTTTGTATTTGTTTATTCTTTATTTTTACAACAGTACACAATATAAGCAAAGTATAAGATAAACAACAGTAACAAAATTTAATAGGGGAAAAAAGAATTTCATCTTTTATATTAAATACAGATAATTATTGGTTTACAAAATATACCATATAATACTACATGATAATTAGATAAAATATTATTGTAAAATGCAATAAAATCTGTGTCAAGAGAAAGAACAGATTGCTTCAACCTTTGATAAATATAAAATATTATGTTTTCTCCAGGACAGATAGGTTATACATTTCCAAAAGCCAACCCTTTACATCTGGAATAATGCCATTTTTCATTGATTCCTTAGCCAATCCAGTGCATTGTATAACTATAATTCCTCATAGATAGTCAGGTTCCAGAGCTTTGATATATAATTGAACATCATATTAACAATTTAACATTTAAAGATTTCCTCATGAATCTACATTAAAATAGTGTACCAGAGCAGTGTCCAGAATTCATAGGATGAATTAATTCTCAAGGAATTTACATCTCTAACAGTGAAATTCTAATGTCCATCCCTTCAAATAGATTATTTGAGGAACCCAATATATTCCAAACAAAAACTTGGTGAATCAACTTCAATTTTAAATATTTTGATACCTTTTTAAAAATATTTTTTTAATTTATAGCAATAGAGTTACAGTAATAGAGATATTATATATATATTAACAAGATAATAATAAGATAAGAATAGAGAATTAATACTAAAGTAATGAACATGGATGTAAACTTTAATTGTTACTGCACAAGATATTGTATCCAGACAACCCACTGTTAAATGGATGATGAATTGTATATATTTTAATACCATTTTAATGATTCTAAGAATATGAAACTATTGATGGGACATTAACAAAGTTTCCAATTCATATTTGATATAATGCAGTAGTGTCCACTCTAAAATATATATTCTTTAAGTTTCGATAAAGCTATGTTTGTGGGTTTAACTTCACAGCATGGTTAGATCTGTGACTTATGATTCTTCTTTTGTTGCTTGCCATATTTAGGTGAATATTCCATCACTTTGTGTGCCTTGGCTCAACGATGTCCAACACTCTCTCTTTAGACACTGAGCTGAATAAACATATTGGTAAAGTGGCCACCACATTTTCCAGACTTACAAAGTGAGTATGGCTTAATAAGAAGCTGACAGAACATACAAAGATTCAGATCTATAGAGCCTGTGTCTTGAGCATACCCTTGTACTGCAGTGATTCTTTATGCATGGCAGGAGAGAAAGTTGAACACCTTTCATATGCACTGTCTCTGACGTATTCTTGGCATCACCTGGCATGACAAAAGTTCCAAATAGTGCAGTCTTGGAACATGTTAAAAGTTCTAGTGCGCGCGCGCGCGCACGCGCGCACACACACACACACACAGAGTTTGCTTCCATCTCTTTCTTCATTTTTGGCAGTTTCTTTTCATATTCATGCTTAATAATTTCTTTAAATTAATTCCACAGTTCCTCTGGTTTCTATTAATGAGGTTTAGGACTTCACAGAGATCCCTGATGTTCTCCTTGACCTCTAAAGAAATAAATGAAGCAAGAGACAGCATTCATTTTCCTGACATTAATTTCCCATCCATTGATACCTAGTTCAATCTTCTTTAAAAGATTCATTATATTTATTTCCACATATTTAGAAATATTGGGGAATATAAAGCTCCAAGTAATATACTTAAAATAATCAGTTAAAAATCAACATCCCAACTCTTTGTATAAATGTGTTAATATATTGGAAACTAATGAAAATAAAGATTTCACCCAGTTAATCTTATAGTACTTCTGAAATCTTGTCTACCCATTTAAAATGAAGCAGAGAAGTAGAGTACTTATCCAAAATTGCTAAAATGTCATTGCCATGTAAAAATAATTTACACTTACATCTCACCAAAGTAATACCCATAATGAACAAAGATTACTTTAGAATAGTTTGTGTTCAAGGTCCAAGAATCAAATTTAAAAGCAAGAGCATAAGTAAGAATTTCCACTGAGTACTACATTGTAACTCAAAGGAGTCTGAAATCATTAACTTATTACTCTAGCACAGGGTTGCAGATAATAACAAAATCCCTTCAAAAACCATCTTGAACTTTCGGCTGCTTATGCTTACATGCATCTCCATTTTGATAGTTTAAGGTTGTATGTGTAAATGTAACTTATTTTTGTATGTTTAGAGTATATATGTGTCTATGCATGTAAGACATACATATGTATAAATAAGTACATATTTCTAGGAAGTCATTCCCATAGGAAGGAAAGAGATTTGATAATTCTTTTTACTGAAAAAGAAACATAAGATGACATAAAGGAGGGAAGATAGACTACTGTATGGGATTAAGCATAATGAGCATGAGACAGGTGCAGCTTATATAATAAGTGTGGAAATGTTATGCAAGATAAATGAACACTCAAATAACAAAGGCATATGCTACAAAGAGCTTTATAGCACCTTAAATTGTGACTAGAAGCCAACTAGCAAACTGGTACAGCTCACCAACCAATGGTGTTACATGCAGATACTGTGGCATGCCCATAACTTTCTATGACATTATATTCTTGAGCAGCTGCAGCTTCCAAGAGGTATTCAAGGGCAATTCTATGTGGATCACGTTGAAATAAACTAAATGTGAGGCATTGGTATTCACAACTTTGTGTATATTTGCCATATAAAATGAATTGTCTTCCTGGTCATGTGAATTTAAATGGCCTTCCATAGGTTACAGCTTCTACTTGATTTCAAGCAGGGGCTATGATTCCAACAAGACTTCCAAATTGCACATGGAAGGTGGAAGTGCCACTCCATTCAGGACCAAATATGGAAAATCTCCAAAAACCCATCAAATCACTGAATCTTTCCAAACCAATGAATGACCTAACCAACACTTTCATAGACATTAAACAAGAGGGGCAAAAAACTTAGGTTTCAAGGCACTCCATGGTGACTTATCACAGGAGAGTGAAATGGAATTATTACATCCCATTATCTGTAAATTTTCATTGATTCCCTCTACAATCTCCACTAGAATCTCCCTAATTATTGATATTGGGTTCATTCATTGGCAATTACCTGGATCCTTCTGTCATCTTTTTTGAAATTATGGGTAATATTTATCTTCTTGTGATTGACCATCTGGCTTTTCACAGATTCCTAAGATTTCCAAAGATGAAATTTGGGCAGATCATCAGCAAATTCTTCAGTGGTCAAGGATGTAGTTCATCTTGTCCAGCTTGGATGCAGTTCAACATTTAAGCTAATTCAGCCTTAAGCATGGATCCTGCTCTTTTCAGTTGCCCTACTGTGGTCCTGTGTTATCTTGTTGTGGATTTGTGATTTACCTGCTATTATTAAATTTTTTATTATCATATATCACATAACACATCATCATATCATATCACTCATTCATTTGGAGCTCCACCTTTTATGTTACATTTTCTACAATTATGGTTATCTATATCTATTCTTTTTATCTTGTATACATTTCACTTCCACATCCCTACTTTTTTCCTCATTGTCCTCCCTCCTAAACTATCACATGATTCTTCTGTTGCCCTGCATTTCTTTATCTTAATAGAATTGTTTTTGACTGTGCACTTCATTTTCTTTTTTAAAAGAAATTCCCACTCAGCTTTTCTTCCATTCAGCTACTCTCACATGGAAGCTTATTTATAAGGGTTCCTTGGTGAACTCCAAACTTGGTTGTTTTCTTGCAGACATTTCATTATCCAAACTAGGTAACATCATCAGTGCACTAATGATGTTACCTACTTTGCATATTAAAACATCAGGAAGAAAGCAAACAAGCTCAGATAGCACCAAGGACCCCTCATTTCAACTCTGATCTACAAACATTCTCCTATATTGGAACCTTATTTGCCATTGATGAGTTTCTTAAAGTATACTTTCTACTTTTGCAGGTCCAAGAAAATCCTTAAGCTTTGTTTCAAATCAGGAACTTCAATATTACATGGCCATCTTCTATAGTTTTCCTCCTGCATCCATTTCTTACCAGTCTTTAACTTATGAATATTAATGACTATGGCTATAAACATTTTTGAAGATCCACTTCACTGAAACATTGTAGGGCAGCTGTATTACTCTATGGTGACAAAAAATAAAAAATATAACTAGAAGGACTCTATTATCATCTTTTCTAACACTTTTTATTAAAATGTATAAGGTTTTTTTGTGAGCTCTAATATATATATATTGTTGGTCGCAAAGGCATATGCCCTTTAATAACAAAGGTATCATCAGACTCATTGAAACAGATTCTTAAATTGCAACAGGGACTAGCTTCCAAGTAGCAAACTGAATTAGGTGGCTTCAATTTTTTTTTAAAAAAAAGCTCTTGACGGATTTAGTGATTTTTCTGCTGTTTCTGGGGCTCTTTCAGGCTATGTACAAAGCCGTAACTTCATTTATATTTATGGAGAATACTGAATGAAGGATGAATTGTGTGCAGGCTCTTTGACATTGACATGAGTAGTCAACCAATTTATCACTGTATTTATCTTTATGTCTATCAGAGATTTTTATGGTAGCAAGTATAATATTGCTATCCTTTCACTTTCTCTTAAAACATTTAACCTTGCACTTTCTTGTGCTAATGAAATATTACACTATAGTGTTGGTACTACCAACACAACTGAGTATGTGTTGTCCTCAGTATGAGTTCAAGCCTACCCAAACTAGTATATATTGTGTTTCTATACCACATGAAAGCCAAAGAAGGCCTTTACTAGATAGGACCAGCTTGCCAATCAGGTACATACCTAGAAATTCAATGATCAGAAGGATCTGAACACCCCACCTCATCAGTCTTTAGGATCATGCCAGTTGACCACTTTAGAAATTTGAACAAAAAAGTTTATTTTTTCAAACTTTTTTTTTTAAAATTAAGTCAGCATTGGATAAATGCTACTTTGGTTCTGACAGTCTAAACTGGGGCTGTCAAACTCCCAGCCCATGGACCAGATGTTTCACATGCTGGCCATGCTCACACTTGCTTTAGCAAAGGGGAAAAAAGTTCCGATATGTCGAATGATGCCTCCGTGACATAGTGAGTTTGACACCCCTGGTCTAAACCTTTTGTTAGACAGATTTAAGTACTTTTTTCATTAACATTATCTTTGGAAAGGAGATACAGCAGAGATAGTTGAAGTTTAAAAAAAACCTCAGATCCTAAAGTATTTCAGATTGAATTGGCTTGCTTCCAGATCTTGAATCTAAGTGTGCCCTTTTTCAATGTTGAATTTCCAAATGAAATTAAATCAGGACTGAGTCACCCAGTCTTATTAATGATTGCTGGCCATCTCTAGGATGACATAATATAATTTATAAAAAGAATATTGCGCATGATGTTAAAACTTCCATGAGATCCATGAGAGAAGGTTTCTTACATTGCTTATTTAGATATCTAAGGGACAGGGAGTTATCTGAAATTCTTCCTGTGCAAATGGCTCTATAGGGCTCTGTGCAAATGGCTCTATAGGGCTCTGTGTTGAACAAAAACAAGGAAGACATAATTAGTTAGTTAGTTTATTGTCATTGCACCTCGTACAATGAAATCAAACACCATCTTCAGTGCACATCATGACCATGAGCATGAAAATAAACACAAACACACATCCTTCACCCTTCACACATTGAACCAGAAACCCCTGACACTGCACCAACACTGCACTATACAGCAGAATTCAAAAGAGCTACTGCCCTGGGATAGAAGCTGTTTTTCAGCCTATTTGTCCTTGTTTATATTATTCTGTACCGTCTGCCAGATGGTAATAGTTCAAAAAAAGGGTTCTCAGGATGAGATGGATCTTTAAAAATGTTTTGAACTTTCTTAAGGCAGTGGGAGCTATAAAACTCTTCCAAAGAGGGGAGAGGGCAACCAATGATCTTCTGAGCAATGACATTAACCCTCTGGAGTGCTTTCCTATCTGCCACTGTGCAATTGGCAAACCATACAGAGATGCAGTATGTTAAAATGCTCTCTCTGGTGCAGCGGTAGGTCACCAGCAGTTTCTCATTCAGTTGTTGTTTTCTGAGAAGCCTCAGGTAGTATAATCTCTGCTGGGCCCTTTTGACCAGGGTTGCAGTGAGGACACCCCAGGTCAGATTCTCTTTTAGGGTAACACCCAGAAACTTAAAACTGGCCACTTGCTCCACTCGGTCTCCATTGATAAGCAAGGGCTGGATGTCTGGTCTATTCCTTCTATAATCCACTATAAGCTCCTTGGTCTTATTGGTGTTGAGGACCAAGTTGTTGTCTCCACACTATGAAAGCAACCGGTCCACCTCATCTCAGTAGGCAGACTCATCCTCCCCGGAGATAAGTCCCACCATTGTTGTATCATCTGCAAATTTAGAAATATAAAGAGTATAGAGTAAGGGACTCAACATGCAACCCTGTGGTGTACCAGTGTTAAGAATAAGGGCTGAAGAGGTATGATTACCTAATCTGACCCTCTGTGAGCAGCCAGACAGGAAATCCATAATCCAAAGGCAGATTGAATTAGAAAGCCCAAGGTCCAGAAGTTTAGACACTAGTCTGTGTGGAAGAATTGTGTTAAACGTAGAACTAAAATCCACAAAAAGCATCCTCACATAGCCCTCCTGCTGTTCTAGATGAGTCAGAGCAGTGTGAAGAATGATGGCTATAGCGTCCTCTGTAGATCTATTTTTTCTGTATGCAAACTGGTGTTTATCAAATGTATGCGGAAGACAAGAAATGATGTGCCAGCAGACCAATTTCTCAAAGCACTTCATGATGATAGGAGTGAGTGCCACTGGTCTGTAATTGTTGAGGTTATTGATAGGGAACTTCTTTGGCAGTGGAACAATGGTGGAAGCCTTCAAACAAGATGGAATAGCGGACTGGGATATAGACCGATTATTCCTGGTAAAGACTCCAGCCAACTGATCAGCACAGTCTTTAAGCACTCGGCCAGAGATAACATCAGGACCGGCAGCCTTTCTAGGGTCTACAGCCCTCAGAATGCTCCTCACCTCCTGTTTCTCCACAATGAGGTGGGGGCTACAATTGGCTGGTAGTTGTGTTTTATCTGTCTCTGATGTCTCCACTTCAAAGTGAGCAAAGAAATGATTCAGTTCCTCTGCCAATAAAGCATCCCCCTCAGCAGGGATGACATTGGTCTGTTGATGGTTTGTAATTTGTTGAATCCCTCACCACACCTGCCTCATGTTATTGCTATAAAAAAAAATTAATGGTGAGATTGCCTGGACTCCACTGCTCCCTCTCCTCAGCTTTGAAGCCATTTCTGTCATCTCTGAGATATCTTCAGAGGAAAATTACAATCCTGATGATAATTTGCTGAGTTGAGTACACAACATGCTCATCCATGCTTTGCTTTTCACATCATTTATTTAATCGATTTAAAAGCTACTCAATCTCTGAAGCAATTCATGGGCGTATATACAACAATGAAAGAGTGCAAATTAAAGCAACACAGAGATGGAAACATAATATTAAAAGAATTAAGAACCCATATTGTAGAAACAGCATAGACACTGGACAACCTACAAACATCAGTCAGACACAAACAAGTCAATATCAGAAATGGAATCATGAATCATCCTGTTCAGGATTTGTTGAAAGATCC
The DNA here is from genome assembly GCF_049901735.1 of Notechis scutatus. NCBI lineage: Eukaryota > Metazoa > Chordata > Lepidosauria > Squamata > Elapidae > Notechis > Notechis scutatus. Next base: position 254,840,428 of record NC_142009.1, on the reverse strand, counting down.
AGGATTTCCTTTAACCACTTTTTTTTTAAAAAAACAAGCCAATAGTGATTCATAATGAAGCCAGAAAACAAGCCATTATGGATAAGCTCACACCTTTCATTAAGCCAAATTATATTGGTTTAAATCAGGATTTTATGCATTTTCACACAAACACTAGACAACCTATGACCCCTTGGGTCATCCTTTCAGAAATATTTCCTTACCAGATTCCTTAATGCCTTTAACAATGCCAGAGCCTTGAAAACAGACTATGTTGAACATAGCTAACATCAGCATGGGGAATATTTTATGACATTTTGTATTATGTCAGAAACTGGTTTACAATAATATTTACATTATAAATTTTTTTTCTAAATATTGTCAAATTTCAATTCTGGAGGAGTTATGGGTCCTGAATTTTTGAAACATTCTGTAAGTTGGAGTACCCCTTAAGGTATTTTTGTTGAAAAAGTTTTACCTTGTGGTGTACCATTTCACCCAATTAACTGCTGCAGGAATCAGCTTTTAAGTAGTACATAGGTGGGTGACTGTAACTCATGCACTTGGCTATTCCTGGCTTTGCTCTAGTGTTCTCTGTAATGCAATTGAATCCAGACCATACAGCATGATATGCCCTGGGTATGCCCAAATTATATTGGTTTAAATCAGGATTTTATGCATTTTCACACAAACACTAGATAACCTATGACCCCTTGGGTCATCCTTTCAGAAATATTTCCTTACACTCTCTTACATTTATAGTGCACCTCTCTTCTTTAGAACTTACAGTAGATATCTAGGGATTTCTCGCCTGCCATTTTATTAGCTTAGCTTCAGGAAAAGGGCTATTGTGTGCTTTCAGTCCAGAAGATAACTTAGTAGCTCTAGAAATAATAGCATAAGACTTCTTTAAGAAGCTTACTTGAAGGTTAAAGGCCCCAGCTTACTTTCCTGAAGCACACTGTTAACCACTGTACTCTAAAAATCTAGAGGGGGATAGCTGGGATAAGTTTGAAGAGGTCTAATGAGGAAGCTTCCATGAGATTTCTAATAGCAGCAAGTTAGAGGTCACACAAACTGAAAAAAAAAAGCGCAAGCCTAATTTAATATGAAAAAGCAAAAAAGTGAGCATGAAATGACTGAAAGAAATAATGGGTCTCTCTGTTGAATATATGATTCAACATGATTCCAGTGGGGGATTGTAATGACACAGCGAGAATGCACTTAAATAGCTCTGCATTTCATAAATGCAATGCCTATTATGTGACAGGTATAATAAAATCCTTTATGCATGTACAGCTTTTGCAAAGAACATTAAGGACTGCAAAAACACATCACAGAATCTGCATTTAAAATGGCCTTCTTCAGGTCCTCTTTCCACCTGAAGGAATCTGGATTGTAAGGTTAAAAATAAGTCTCCTTGAAATTAGAGAGAGCTGTTGGCAATTAAAGAACTTGCAGAATCTTGTCGAAGCAATTTGTTACATATAAGGAACTGATTCTAGCTGGACCTCAGAATGGAGTTACAAATTTCAGGAATTGCAGGCCTTTAGAAAGAGTGTGGCATGAGTGTTGAGCAATAATCAATCTTAGTAATGTTTAGTATTTTGAGAATGTTCTCTCCACTTTAAAAAAAAAATCTTTTTAACTCTTTAACTTTTGATACTTTTACTCTTAACCACTTAAATTCTCTTTTAACTGTTCTTATTTATGCTTTCATATTATGGTATATTTTTTTTATTGTAAACTGCCTGAAGCATTTAGGTGAGCTGGGAGATGGGGAAATATGATGATTAAATAAATAACTCAAGAAATCACTCCAACTTGTTTGGCAAAGCTTTTTTTTGTTGTTGTTGCAAGGAACAGTACAATACTTGGAGAAGTTTGTCTATAAGTATTAGAGATTAATGACTATATTGTTTTCCTTTTCAGTTACATACTTTTCATCTTGTTCAACTTGAGTATATAATCAGTATTCTTTCAAATTCAATATATCACAAATGTTTTTGACTACTCCCCACTATTTGAAACAAGGCAGATTTTTTTCTTTAAAAAAACCAGCAAGAATCAATTCAACTTTTTAGTTATGACAAATGATAACCACTAACCATTTTTACAATAATCTACTTAATTGTCAAAACCCAAAATCAAAATTTCATTTTTTTCTCTTTCACACAAAAAGTCCAAAAGCAGTTTCCCAAAAACCACAAAACTATTTACACTCTTCTCCCTAATTAATACATTCAGCTATGCCACCTCTTTCAGTTCCATCATCTTTTCAATCCATTCCTCCAATGTAGGAGTTGATGCTTCTTTTCATTTCTGGGTGTATAGAATTCTTGCAGTTATCAACATGTAGTTATCAAATGTTGCTACAAAGTTCCATTTCTTTTTCAATTCTTTAATATCCTAAAATGAAAGTTTCCACTGTAAGTCTGTTTTTAAAATTTTCTGAATTAAGTGATGGATATTTCTTTGCCTTGTCACATGTCCACTACATATAATAAAAAATCCTCCTTTTACATTGGTAATTTTTACACCTTTGGCAGTTTATCTGGTGTCAAATACTACTGATACATCATTTTATAGAAGTTCTCTTTAAAAGTATAATTCAATGTGAATTTCAATCCTTTAGTCCACATATTTTCCCATTGCTCTAACATTATATTATAACCAAAATTTCTTGCCCACTGACTCATACAACGTTTAACAGATCCACTTTTTAGATTTAACTGTAGCAACACTTTATCAGCCTTAGCCACAAGTCATTCATCACTGGTACAGAGTATCATGTCAAATTAATTTTTAGCAGCTTCAAAACTGTGTATTTTAATACAAAGTGAACCTTTATTTCAATTTTAAACAGGAATTCATTGTCATCTCCTTCCTAGAAAAGGCTTCTTGGGTTGACACCCAAAAATATATTTTCGAGAAAAAAACCTTAATTCTTTGTATTTATTCCGAACACTACAAATGACACACCTCGCAACGTATTTCTTGAAATCTGCATTTATTTTAGCTTTATCATATCACAGATATGTATGCCATCCAAACCTCAGTTCAGGGCCTGCCATGTCCCATAACCTTTTATTCTTTAAGGCCACTAATTCCTTCATCCAGGCCATATAGAGACATTCTTTTTTTTAAAAAAAATTTTTATTGGTTTTTAAGATGAACATAGACAAACAAAACATAAAAACATCAAGCCATCTTCCATATATATACATACAGTGTGCCGGTTGGTTTACAAATTGTTTTGTGCTTCCATTTCGTAGTCTTCAATTACAATTACATTGTATATATTCTCATATTTTCAATCAAGTATTAAATACATTAATATCATTGTTAATCAATCATTTGACTTATTCATTCATGTTTTACGAAATAATCATATTTTACATAATTTGTTTTATGACAGTTCATATTATCATATCAAATCTATCCTAGAATCATTTTGTAGATATAATAAGAAAAGAATACATCTTTATATATTTATTATTTTCTAAGAATCTACATATTTCATTACCATGTTTTATTGTCTGACCATTGATAGAATAGATCCCAAATTTTATAAAATTGTTTATCATCTTGTTTTCTGATTTCAAATGTCAATCTCCTCATTTCAGCACATTCCAATATTTCCTTAATGATTTCCTCCTGTGATGGTATTTTCTCATTTTTCCAGTTTTTAGCAAATACAATCCTAGCCGCTGTTAATACATTTACAATCAGGTATTTCAAGTCTTTACTATATATTTCAGGTAAAATTCCCAATAAAAATATCTCTGGTTTCAAATCTATATGCTTTTTTGTCATTTTTTCCAACCACGTGTGGATTTTAGTCCAATATTTTTTAGCATCCGCACAAGTCCACCACATATGGTAATATGAGCCAGTTGTCTGATGACATTTCCAACATTTTTCAGATTTGTTCTTGAACATTCTTGCTATTCTTGTCGGGGGGAAATGCCACCTGTAAAACATCTGATACAAATTTTCTTTATATGCTGTTGACATTGTCATTTTATAATTTTGAGACCACAATTTTTGCCATTTCTCTAAATCAATCCCATATCCAAAATACTTCCCCCAAGCAATCATAGTTTCTTTAACTTGTTCTTCTTCTAGTTTAATTTCTAATAAATATCCATAAAATTTTTTAATCACCTTTTCATCAGTACCTGTCAAAATCTTATCCAAGTCAGTCAGTTTATCATAGAAACCTTCTGTTTTAGAGTCTTTATCATACCTTGAATGTATTTGTGCAAATGAAAACCAATTCATCTTTATACCTTGTTCCTCTAATTTTTGTATAGATTTAAGTTCACCCTTTTTATTCAATATTTCACCATATCTAACTGTTTGTTCCTTTTTATATATTATAGGATAAGAAAATGCTCCAATAGTTGATAGCCAGACTGGACTTTTCAAATAACATAGTCTTTTAGTCCTCTCCCAGTTTAACCACAGAGACTCCCGTATATAATGTCTTCTAAAATACCCCTGTGTTTTAGTTCCTTTATACCATAGAAAAGCATGCCACCCCAACAACAGATCATGTCCTTCTAATGTCAACAATCCAGTATTTCTTAATGTTATCCATTCCTTAACCCACATCAAATTTGTAGCTTGGTAATACAACTCCCAGTTAGGCAAACCAAATCCTCCTCTTATTCTGGCATCTTGCAAAAGTTTTAACTTTATTTTCGCTTTCTTCCCTTGCCATATATAATTCAACACAATTTTATTTAAATTTTCAAAGTAATCTTTTCCAAGCCTAATTGGAATTGTTTGGAACAAGTATAAAATTCTGGGTAATATATTCATCTTGATTGTTGATATTCTCCCTATTAATGACAGTTGTAAATTCTCCCATTTGGCCAAATCTAGCGCTATCTGCTGCTTAAGTTTGATATAATTATTCTCTTTTAGTGTATCTTGCTGTCAAATGTATCCCCAAGTACTAGATCTTATTCATGACCTGAATTTTCAATAGATCTGCCAGTTCTTCCTTTTGTCAAGATCTTTGTCTTATCTTTATTTATTTTCAAACCAGCCACCTTTCCATATGCCTCTATCTTTTGTATCAGTTTTGATGCTGTTTCTAGTAGGTCTTCTAAAATGAAAACCAGATCATCTGTGAATGCTTGCAACTTAAATTCTTCCTTTTTAATTTTCATCCCTTTTATATCCTTTTCTTCTCTAATATTTCTGTTTAGCACTTCCAAGGTTAACACAAACAACAGAGATGATAGTGGGCACCCTTGTATTGTTTCTTTTCTTATATCAATAGAGTCTGTCAGTTCTCCCTCTATCATCACCTTTCCCGTTTGCTTATGATATATAGCTTCTATTGCTTGAATAAATTGTTTAGGAAAGCCCATCTGTTCCAACAGTAATAACATGAATCGCCAATTCACATTATCAAATGCCTTCTGTGCATATAGAAATATCAAAGCCATTTGTTTTTCAGGGTGTGCCTCGTAGTATTCCAAAGTGTCCAAGATTACTCTCATATTATCTTTAATTTTTCTCTTTGGCAGAAATCCATTTTGATCAGGGTGGATAAAATTGTTTAAGTATTTTTTAAGTCTTTCTGCCAATATTGAAGCAAAAATTTTATAATCTGCATTTCATAAGGAAAGAGGTCTATAGTTCTTGATTTGTAATAGATCGGCCTCCTCTTTTGGAACAAGTATAATATAAGCTTCTGACCATGATTTAAGTATCTTCTTCTTTAACATAACTTCATTCATAACATCTAGCAATGGAAGGTTCAACGATTCTTGTAGTGTTTTATAAAATTATGCCGGAAGTCCACCTGGGCCTGGTGCCTTTCCATTATTTTGCTTCTTGACTGCTTCAGTTAACTCCATCATTGTTATATTGCTTTCTAACATTGTTTCAATCTCTTTAGGTATCTAGGGTAAATTAGCATTCTGTAAATACTGTTTAACTCTTTCCTCATCAATATTCTATTTTGTGTATAGTTTCCCATGATAGTCTTGTATGCTTTCCTTCTTCTCTTCAACAGTTCTGTTGACATCCATATCATATCTATTCTGGAGCATGATAAATGTCTATTTGAGTAGAAGGTGTATTGTTTAGTTTTAGCATTTTTTTCCTCTCCATGTATCTTTTAAGTTTATTTCATCTATCATTTTAAAAAAAGATTTAGGGAGAGTCTTTCTGTTTTACTTTGTTGTTTTCTGTGCTGTATAGATCAGTTTATTATCTACAATTCCATTAAAATCTCCCATTATAACTATATTAGCATAGTCCAGTTCAATTATTTTCATATGTAATTTTTTATAAAATTCTTCTTGATTGTCATTCGGGGCATAGATTGCAATCAGGAGTGTTTTCATATTATTGTCCATTATTTCCACCATTAGTATTCTTCCATCGTCATCAGTATAGATCAATTTCACTGGGATAATATCTTTAATGTATAAAACCACTCCTCTTTTCTTGCATTGTGTCAAGGAAGTAAATATTTTCCCTAATTTTGGCTGTATCAACAGTTGTTCATGTTGCTTTTTGAAATGTACTTCTTGTAGGCAGATTATATCAAATTTTAATTTCTCTAATTTATGGAAAGTTTTCCTTCTTTTAACAGCTGAGTTAAGTTCATTTATATTAATTGTAATCAGTTTTGTCTCTTCCATGGTTATATTTTGTAGTTAGGTTTAGCAGCTCTCGTAGATCTTGGTTCATGTTGTTCTTTGGCTTCCACCTTTCCACCTACTGCACCTTCTTCTTTTTCAGTCGCCATTTGGCAGTCCTCTTGGAATTCAATTAGTGAGATTTCTTTTTCTGCCTCTTCCTCTTTCCCTCCAAAAAATTCTGTGTAAAATGATTCAGCTTTCTCAATTGAGTCAATTCTATGTCTCTGTTCTTGCCATGTGAACATTAAACCTTCTGGAATCAGCCATTTATAATTCACCTCTTTTTTATGTAGCATTTTAGTCAGAAATCGGTATTCTCTTCTCATCTCTCTCCCTCTTCTGGGTACTTGTTTCAGGACCACAATCTCCTTGTCTTTATATTTCAGTGTTTTCTCTCTTGCCACTTGTAATATTTGTGTTTTAATGGCTTTCTTTGTAAATCTGATGTGAACTTCTCTTGGTAGGCTATTTCTCATTGAATATCTTGTGAAGACTCGATAAACCTCATCTATTCCATCCATCATCTTCTCTTTAGTAATTTCCAAAGCTTCAGCCAAAATTTCTATCATTATCTCAGCTAGGTTTTGTCCCTTTTCTTCCTCTATGTTTTGGAATCAGATAAAATTATGGTCTGTCCATCTCCCATCTCAGCACCCCACTTTTATCTTGTTCAACCACAGTTAATCTGCTATCAATATCTCCAATCTTCTTATCTCTTTGTTTGTCTTCTTCAATTTTTTGGAATCTCTCATCATGCTTCATCATCATTTGTTGAATGTTGTCCACCTTTTCATCAGTTTTCCCTGTTCTTTGTTCAATGTTCTCTGTTCTCTTTTCAATATTCTCTGTTCTTATTTGAATATTTTGAATTCCTTGCATAATCATCTGCAGGGTCACTTTTTCCTGTTCTTTTTCTTGCTGTAACATTGTCTGTATTGAACGTTGTCCTCCAGATGGTGAAGAGGAAGAAGTAGAAGTAGAGGAACCAGGGGCTGTTAGTTTCCTACTCATTTCAGACAATTCAAAATCTTCAGGTTCTTCTAGACCTTAATCCACTTGTGAAATAACCAATTGCAATTCCAAATAAAAATAGTAGGAAAAAAGAAACCAAATAGTAGCAATAATAATAGTAATAAAATTTCTTCAGGTTCTTGTATACCTTAATCCAATCAATTGGCTAGATAGCAGTAAAAACTCAAAAATGGAAGAAAAGACCATAAACACACACAAAAAAGAAAAAATGGTTAAATCCTGAAAAAGGTGGAAAAGTAAAAAGTAAAAAACTAAAAAAAAAAAAAAGAAAAGGAAAGTTCTTCAGGTTCTTCAACACCTTAATCCAATTAAGAGGTCTCAGGTATAAAAGGATGCATAAGAAAAAAAGAAAGCCACCAAAAAATAGAGGGTAAAAAAAAATACAAGGGAGGGAGAGAGAAAAAAGAAAACTACTCCCTTAAAAAGAGAGGGAAGGAAATCATTAATACTAAAGCTTTTCCTTTAAAATAAAATGGAAACGTCAAAAATTTGACTTCAAAAAACAAAAAGAAAGACAAAAACAAGTTCCAAAAGGCCAAAAATCCAAATAGCTATTACGAAAAGTAAGCTAGTAAGGAGGGGTTTGTTAAAGTAAAAAATAGCGCAACTGAAAAAAAATAAAAAGAGCACACTGCACCTTGTTTGATTATCCAAGGCTTTTGTTAAAATTTATAACTCTCTTCTCCAGAGTCTTATCACCTTTTTTTCCCCATAAGTTTCAACACCAGACTCCAGCTGTTGATAGAAACCCAGAAGAGCACCTGCAATAATACTCTCCCATGCTCTTCCCTCTATCTTATCAAATAGCAATGTCCTTGAAAAGAAGTCTCAGTTCTTTCTCAGCTTTGTCTGGTCAAGAAAAAGAAATAGAATATTTTCAAGCCTCTAGTTGGCAGTGTTACAAAGTTTCTTTGCTTTCACTTTCCCCATCCTTTTGCAAAGAAAATATAATATAAATTAATTAAAAAGGGAAAAAGATATTTAAACAGATGACTTAAAGGAAGTCTCTAGCCTAGAATATTATAAAGTCAAAAAGGAGAGAAAGAATAGGTGAAAGAAGAAAAGAAACACAGTCCAGTTTCAAAATATAAAATCATGTGTAGAAAAACCAGCAATGAGGAAAAAAAAATTACTTTGACATTCCTGTTTAAAATTGCCACTTAATCACTTCTGTCAAAACTTTTACAGATTCTTCTTTTCCTTAGGGTGTCCTTTCAAATCTTAAAATAAAGAAAAAGTTCTCATGAAACCGGCACACTTTCTCTTTCCGTTCTCTTTTGTTCCGGAGCTGTCCCAACTTCAGCAGCTTTAATGGCTGCCTCTTTGCCGCTGGCAAAAAGAGCTTCTCCTGAATCTACCAGGGACTTTGCGGTATCCTGGGATCGACAGGATGCGCTCTTTACATTCACCATCTCTTCGGGACGGTTTAGATCCGATTGGAACATCCAGGAGCAAAGGTATCGGCAGCGATCTCAGACCTCCAAGAACGCATGCCGTATCGTCGCGATGCCAGGTCCGCACTCTCGCCATATAGCGACATTCTTAAATAGTTCCATCATTATGGTAAATATTTATTCACTCTTGTGCCTTGTATTATTTTAAAATTTTAATAATGACTCATTTATATTTTAATAATGACTCTTTTATATATTTGTTTTAATTAATTGTTGTACACTGTTGACAGTCACTTTTTGTAAAATGAATGTCAATATAAATTTGATAAATAAATTTCCCAGGGGTTGATTGCAACCAATATTTTAGGAAACATTTTTTAATTGATTCATTTCATTTATTTTGATTTTTTTTCTCATACTGAATTATTTTTAACTTATAAACTTAAAAAGAAGGTTATAGGCTATGTGCACAATTCAACTAAAAAGGTCCCATTGTTTCCTCTTATTACATGCAAATTTAAGAGCAGAGAAAAAAGTGATAGCTTTTCTTACTTTCCAAAATTAAAAGATTAGGATATGAGTAGCAAGAATCAATATTACCTACTGTATATCCTTAAATTGACAGATGCAGATACAATGCTGATGAATAGGCAACACAATTTAACTATCACCATGGAAACTCAAAACCACAAATGTTCAAGTCAAGAGTGGTAATAATAGAAGAATCTTCCATTGGATGCTTTTCTTTTAGATTATCATCTTTCATTAATTTTCCAGTTTCACTTATTTCAAGAAGATAATTCACTCTCTCGCAAACTTAAAAATCTCAGTGGCTAAGAATCTATATACTACTAAAACTTTTGTCTCTCTTTAATACTTTGTAACTTTCAATTAGGCAAACTGGTATATCATAGAGCAAGTTTTAGAATCAGTGTACTTCAAATGGATTATCTTAAAAAATGCATGCAAAATCCAGGATTCAGGACCCATGAAAGTTAAGGATGTTTCAATACCACCATGTCTTCTGACTACATTTCCTAGAAATATGTAGGTTGTCTGGCAAAAGTCAACGTATAACATGTATGTATCTCCACTCTGTTTCCCATCTGGCTGCTATACCCAATCAGATGGCACTAAAGTTGCATGGGTGAGACTCCATTGTCTGGTTTGGAACCAAGACTGAACTTTGAAGTCTCTTAACAGCAGTGCTAGAATGAGGGAGGGACTCAGATTCCTGAGTAGGGCTGGTTGCATTCTCTTTAACCCTGGAGGGAGGGATGTGGTCATTGGGGACATGCTGGGATGGGGAGCAGGGATGCAACTTTCCTCATGGTCCACCACTTTTTATTCTTCCCCATCTCAGTAAAGTGGCAGGCAGTTCTTCGGGGCAGCCAAGGAGGACAAGCAAAAGTTCTCCTGAATGTTATGAATGGAGGGAAGCAATGCAAGCCTATATTATATGTAGAAAGAAGAATGACCCAACTCTAAACTTATTAAATCAAAAATAGCATATCCAGAATAAGCTTTTTTTTCTATTGAGCTTGATCTTCAGTTTAAGATGTCATCTAAGAGTAAGACCCTTTGCTATATTGCAATAATAGGAAACAATTTCTTTTGTTTTAGGAAATTCTCATCCAATCAATTCAAATCAAACCAAAGTCTCAGGACTGGTACGTTATCCTTTGCAGGATACCAACAGATAGATCTAACGCTTCTGGAACATGGTGTGTGTGTATGTGTGTGTGTGTGTGTGTGTACATTTATTTTTTGGGTGTATGCATGTGTTTTTGTGTGAGAGATGTGAATATGGAACCATATCTACAATTTGTTACTGGAGATCATTAAAAAAACCCGGCCTTATCAAGACTGCCTACAGTAGCAAATAGATCAAATTGCTTAGATACCACCTGAGGGAAATTTAAAAAAATATAGCCTAATAAGATGTAGTAGCCTGAAGAAACCTCAGAACACGAATAAAACTGCAATAATCAAAGTGTGGGAGACATCTTGATTAGAAAGGGCAATGGAATAAAAGTAAGAATAGTTGGTATTTTTGGGTATAACCATTTAACTGTTTCTGGATAATTTGGGATATATATATATATATATATATATATATATATATATATATATATATATATATATATATATATATACGGCATTCAGCTTTGTTTGGGTATTTTCCACGTCATAGTAGTTGTGCTTTTAAAGTTGTAGCAGCGTTTGCAGAATCTCATCTGCCATCATCAGGCTTCTCTAGTACAGAAGCCTGATGATGGCAGATGAGATTCTGCCAAACGTTGCTACAACTTTAAAAGCACAACTACTATGACGTGGGAAAATACCCAAACAAAGCTGAATGCCATACATGTAAGTACCCGCGAAAAGTGTGTGTGTGTGTGTGTGTGTGTGTGTGTGTGTGTATGTATATATGTATATATGTACCACTGTAAAAGTCTGACTCACAGACGGACACAATACAGAAGCCTGATGATGGCAGATGAGATTCTGCTGAAACGTTGCTACAACTTTAAAAGAACAACTACAATGACGTGGGAAAATACCCGAACCAAGCCGAACACCATACATAAGTACCATGAACTTAAGAAAACATATATATATATATATATATGTTTTCTGAGGTTCTCGTGGTATTTGATGCGGATCTTTGTTATTGGGTTTCTCCGCGTAGATTCAAAGTATCTGAGCAGCGTTTCGGCGAGTCCCACTCGCCATCTTCAGGCTGGTGCTGGCTTGGTGCCAGTGCAAGCAGGTATGCTTGCACTGGCACCAAGCCAGCACCAGCCTGAAGATGGCGAGTGGGACCCGCCAAACGTTGCCTAGATACTTTGAATCTTACGCGGGAGAAAACCCGAATAACCAAAGATCCATATATATATATATATATATATATATATAAAATTTTGGATTTTCATCATCTTTTTATAGAAAGGTTTTTCTTAACTTCTTTTTGTGATTGAATTGTATGCTGTCTGAAGACCAACTGAATGAAATTAAACAGGCTAGCTGCTAGTCCATACCAATTATATATCCAAATCTTCTGTTGTGTGTAGAGAATGTGGAGAGGAAACTTAGCTCTTTCTCATCCACACAAATAAGTTGATTAAGTTAACCAAGTTGAAGAGAAACATGCCCAGGGAAAGAATGGGCAATGTGTGCCTACAGATAATATTGATTTTGAACTTCTAAGAGTGCTCACCTCCACTGACATTAGCAAGAAATGATGCACACTTGTAACTTCTTTTACAAAGGATGATATCTCATGCAGAAAGTAAGGTTTTAAATATACAAAGTGTTTTACCATAGAATTCTAAACTATACATTTGTGATGTTTGCTAATCAATACAGTGAAAAAACCACTGTGCCCCTCTTAAACTTTCCCCTTCTATATTTTATTTCCATCTTATGGTTAAACTTTCTCTGTATTTAATATCTTTGCCCATTCAAACCCTATGTTCTTATTTTCACCTCTTGTTCTCATTTCTCCTTGATTATTTCTTTTTCAATACTTTCTTAACTCTTCCTTTTTTATATTTTAACTCTTAGATTGTTACTACTTTTATTACCTCTTTTCTCTGCCTTCACATTTTGTTCTTCTCCAGAGTAATTTGTTTTGCTATTTTTTTTTCAGCTTCTGCCTTCAACCATCAGGATCTGAGGTCACTTGTTCATTTGAGGCCAGTTGCTCGTCATCTTCTGTTGGTCCAACACTATTCTTCTCTCAGCCTTTATTCTTCTTCTAAGCTCTCAAATGGGAATTCTACTCTGGTGAATGATCATCTTTTTTGCCAACCCTTTTTTCTTGTTGTTGTTGTTGTTGTTGTGGCTTCTCAAGGATTCCACAAAGCGATTTTCTATTTCCTCCTTTCTTTGACCCTTTATCATATCCTCTGAATGCTCCGAGTTAAAGTCTGGAGAGGCAGATATTATCAGCCTGAATAGCTAGGGGACAATTAGGTATCAACAGCAATTTCCTGAGATTTACAAGCTGAGACCTAATTTAGGAAATGAAAGGTCAGATACTGTCAGGGCACCTGGCCTAAGAGCACACTGGTATCTGGGAATGGCTGACCAAAGGTGATCAGTATGCTTCCCTGATAGGAGAGTGTAAGAATGCCCCTAATCAAGTCACAACAAAACACCTCTTTCATTCCAATCATTTTTGCTCCTTGTATGAGTTTAGTGCAGTGGTGGGATTCAAATTTTTTTTGCTGCTGGTTCTGTGGGTGTGGCTTGGTGGACGTGGCTTGGTGGGCATGGCAGGGGAAGGATACAAAAGCCTCAGTGGCACAGAGTGCAAACTACTGCTGACAACCAGCTGCCTCCAATTGGCAGATCGAATCCCACCAGGCTCAAGGTAGACTCAGACTTCCATCCTTCTGAGGTGGATAAAATGAGGACCCAGATTGTTGGAGGCAATATGTTGACTCTGTAAACCACTTAGAGAGGGCTGTAAAGCACTATAAAGAGGTGTATAAATCTAAGTGCTATTGGTATTGCTATTGCTATATTGTAAAATCTCCATTTCCACCCCACTCCAGGGGAAAGATACTCCAAAATCTCAATTCCCTCCCCACCCCACTAACCTGATTTCCAGTTCCGTTTTCCTGTGCAGGGCAACAAAAGAAGACCCAGCCAATCAGCTGGGACTCGGGAGGCAGAGAGTAGATGGGGGTAGGGCCAGTCAGAAGTGGTATTTGCCAGTTCAAACTACTCAAAATTTCTGCTATTGGTTCTCCAGAACTGGTCAAAACCTGCTGAATACCACCTCTGATTTAGTACCTTCTGATATTCTTCTCCTTTTCTTTCTCCAACCATCATTTTGTTGCCTCCTAGTGGATGACCACTTGAATATGAGCCAATAGTGTGCAGCAGCAGCCAAAAAAGCTAACATAATCCTGGGTTGTATAAACAAAGGCATGGAATCAAGATTAAGTGAAGTTTCAGTACCACTTTATAAAACCCTAGTAAGACCACACCTAGAATACTGCAACCAATTTTGGTCACCATGCTACAAAAAAGATGTTGAGACTTTGGAAAAAGTTCAGAGAAGAGCAACTAAGATGATCAAAGATCTGGAGACTAAAACATATGAGGAATGGCTGCAGGATTGGGGTTTGGTTAGTCTAAAGAAAAGAAGAATTAGAAGTGACATGATAGCAGTAGTCCAGTATTTGAGAGGCTGCCACAAAGAAGAAGGGATCAAATTATTCACCAAAGTGCCAGAGGGCAGGACAAGTAACAATGGATGGAAACTAATTAAAGAGAGAAGCAACCTGGAATTAAGGAGAAACTTCCTAACAGTGAGGACAATTAACCAGCAGAACAGCTTATCTTCAGAAATTGTGGGTGCTCCATCACTGGAACTTTTTAAGAAGAAACTAGATAATCACTTATCCGAAATAGTATGGGTTCTCCTGCTTGAGCAGCGGGCTGGACTTGAAGACCTCCAACATCCCCTCCACCTCTATTCTATTCTAACCAGCACCTTTCCTCAACTGTCCTTATCTAATTCTTAGTTCCACCTGCCTCTTTCAAGAAAAGTTCTTGTGTATGTATTATAGGACCTTGTTAAGATGTCTTCACCAAGCTATTATCCAATAGCTGCTAGGAAGTCACCTATTGCCTGTCATGTTTCAAGGGAAGAAAATAAGAATTCTGTAGCCTGAAGGAACTGTTAAGAAAGATCTTGATATAATTGTACTAAACATGCCAGTATTCAAGTATTGTCTCTAAAACAATGGAATCTAAACCAAGAGTCACTTAATAGAGAAACAGAGAACATATTCTTACATATGGAAGTTAGATATGGTTTGAAAATAAACCAGCAGCAGGACTTCCATAGCACTACAATCATTAATACTCATGTTTACAGCCCTTCAGACTAGACAGCAAATTTAAAATGGCCTATCAATTTTCACCTGAAAGGTGTGACATTTATAAATTCTACTACCAATCTTCTTTTGGCAGTTGGTGAGTTAAGGGTAAAAACAAATAGGAATGGGTGTTTCTAGGAAGTATAGTGTTCCCATACTATCCCTAAACCAGTGTTTCTCAATCTCAACAACTTTGAAACTGTGATTGAAGTCCACATAACTTAAAGCTGCTGACCATGAGAAATACTACTTTACCTTCCCAAATGCCCCATCTCCAAACATCAGGAGGGTGATTGTCTTTTAGGGTTTATGGTGTTAATGCTGGGAATATAAATTTGCTTCCAGAGACTTCCTTATTCATTCTTTTTCCTAAACTTCCATCCTTCTCTCTTTCACATACATACAACAAAAAGATTCAGCCTCAACTGTTTCAATAACATAACTACTTTGTCATAGGTTTTCTAAGAATAAGAGAGTAACAGAGTAACAGAGTTGGAAGGAACCTTGAAGATCTTCTAGTTCAATCCTCTGCTCAGGCAGGAAGCCCTATACCAGGGTTGTCAAATTCGCAGCACATGGGCCGGATGTGTCATGTGCTGGCCATACGCATGCCCAGTTTAGTGAAGGGGAAAAAAGTCCCAATATATCACATGATGCCACCATGATGATATGAGTTTGAAACATCTGCCCTATACCATTTCAGACAAATAGTTATCCAATCTCCTGAAAACTTCCACTATTTTTTTTTAATAAAGTTTTATTTGGGTTTTCACACATACAAAATACAAGTAAAATATCTTTTTTGAAAATAGCATGGCCCCGGGTTGAACTTCTTTATACAGACACAAAACTCAATTTCATGCTCCTTTTTGTGTTCTATTTCATATCTTATACTATTCTACATTTTCTGTATAGTTTTTCTCCTCTTTTAATTTTCTCAATTTTATTTTGATTATCTCATCTCAATTCAAATAATTATATTTATACTTTTGTCTGTTCTGTTTCAATTTCATATTATCTTTTCTCATTAAACAAATTTTCTCCTGAAAATTTGAAAACCAATTGGAGTATGACACCTTTATATCTTTTAATTACATCCATTCAACTCTTATTTAAACTTCAATATATACCTTAAGGTTATGACTGTCAATATAATACATAATACATAACTTCCAATCAAATTCTGCTTGGTACAGTCTTATAATACACACTATATTCTTTAAAAAAAAAAGATTATAAATATATGTAATTATAAACCCTCATTCCATTCCAATTCAGTTCTATCATTAATAATCATTAAAATCTTAACATCTTTCAACTTCTTTCAATTAAGTATCATACTTCCTTAAAGACACATATAATCTCCATAATTAATTTTTCCCTTATTTCTCTTCACATATGTTTTGTAAATCATTAAATATTCATTTTGTTACATTTATTTATTGACAAGCATTCCACTGAATTACAATAGCTATTTTATCAAACATTTTAATCATACATTGTTTCATATTTTCTAAAATTATTTCTGTTTCTAATATAACAATGCTATCTTATGTACCTTTGCAGAATCCCTTTTTCCATTAAATTTTCACCTATTATCTCTAAATAGGCCCTGTTTCTCTATATTTTGCTTCTGTCCTTTATAACTTCTTTTCCTTTCTTTCTTCCCTCTCATCTTCTTCCTCCCCTTTTTACCCCCTTGTCTCTCTACTTCTAATTCTCTCCTGCATTTCCCTCTTCTGTTGCTTTCTGATTTTATACTTATTTTTCACTCTATTTTTTTTGGAGTTGTTTTTCCCAATCTTAAACTTTCCATTCTCTTTCCCCACTTTCCTTTTTTTCCCCCATCTAAGATTACTTGTTCATTAAAGATGGCTTCTTCTTTGTCGCAATCTTCTTGTTCTGCAGGCATTTCTTGTTGTTTCTCATAATTCCAAATCTCCATTTCTAAAAACTGAAATACGAAGCCGAAAGAACCTCTCCCTTCTTGTGCATCTTCTTTGTACTTTTTAAGTTCCATTTTCAGTTCTTCTAAAAGTGGAGACATTTTAAACAGTTTTAAACAACCACCCGATTGATTTTAGTCATTCAAAACAATAACCAAGAATCCAGAAATCATCAAGTAATCCAGATAGTCCCAAGTGATATCTTCTTATTTCTTTTTCGACTTTCTCTTCCTGGGGTTTTTGTTGTGATATTTCAGTTAGAATGTATCTTTTGGAAGTCTTGTTGAGATTTTGCTGTAAATTCTTTTTAATTCCAGGCAGTCTCCTCCCTTCCAGATCCTCCCCTTTTATTCCTTTTCTCTCCTTTCTTGTTTTCAAAAGCTTTTGATTATCCAGAAATCTTTATTATCCCTTTGACTTTTTATTTTCAGCATTAAATGCCTATTGATTTCAAAGTGGATTTTTTTCCAATTTCTTGCTTAAGTCTCTTAGCTGTCAGTATAGGAAAAGGAGAAAAAAACCCCAAATCTTTTCCCTTTTCTCTCTCCTTCGCAGCTTAAAAATCTTCTTAGGGAACAATGTTATTGTTTTTTTTAATAGTTTCAATTCCAGGGTACCTTATTTGTTGCTTTTGCTGTTTGACCCAGTCAACCAAAACTTTCTCTTCTTATCTTCCTCCTGCACATTCTTTTCCAGTCGAGTTCTTCTTTGTGGTGGCCATTTCTGACCACCGCTACAACTGCCTTCGGGAAAGGGAGTAATGGCCAGCTGGGGAGAAGAGATGTGGCTCTCCTCAACCCTGCAGGCAGTCTCCCCACTCTTCACCACCTCTACGGGGTGGCTTAGCCCTGAAACCAGCCGGCTTGGGGCGCTCCAGCAGCGAGCACAGATCGAAGCCTCGCAGAGACGCGATTTCGGTCTGTCACCGAAGAAGCTCAAACCGGAAGTCGTCCTGAAAACTTCCAGGATTGAAGCATTCACAATTTCTGGAGGCTGAAGAAGATATTCTGTCACCACTTGGGTGAACTTTATATAACATTTTAATTACCATAGTTTATGTAATATACAAATATGCATAGTAATAAACATAAAATTCAAGAATATTGAAAATCAGAATTGGTTTGTTGTCATTTTAAAACAAAATAACATAAAATGTAATGAAACTTAATTACTCAAATTTCTGATGAACTTTAAACTTGAGGATACTAAAGAGAATGCCACAGCACCTCTAGTCTTTACTTTTCCTGAGACTCTTGAAGTCAAAGCAGGTTCACACAACAGGTTTTTATTTCAGACTCTTGTCTGGTTGAAGCTGAGAGGAGGCAAAGTAATTCTGCTAAACAGACTTTTTATTGTATAAGTTCCATAAAATAAAGATTTTATCTTAAATATGAGGTTGCAACCTATTTTCAAGCAATATTCTATCTTCCTCACTATTTAATTTAGGATTACATCTGATCTTTAGTCCTATTTTCTGTGTCAGGCTTCTATTTAATTTAACAGTTTACCCATATACTGCATTATAATCTTCTTTAGCTTAATTTTAATTCTTGCTATTTTTCTTCTAGGAATATTCTTCCTTTCCACCATTGCTCAAAGTTACTTCGTGTTGAGTATCCAGCTGTGTGGAATACAGCCTGCCTTCTGGATTTTTGGGGGATGACTGCTAGTACTCCAGGCCTTACAATGATTCAGTGTTTTGTTCCAACACATCTGTGTTTGGTTTTTCTCCTGTCAACTTCTGAGATGTTCTTTCATTTCCAGCATTCTGGACTGTTTACAATTCCTAGCTCCTGGGCAGCTAAAAAACTATCAACATTCTGGGCTCTGGAGGACTAACCAGGCTTTGGGTCCAAAGCATTTGCAAGCACTTTGAGCTATTTTCAATTGCCAAAACTCTGGATTCTTCCAGTTAAATATCAGTTGATGTTTTCTGACATCTGCCACTGTTTCCAACTATTGTCACTGCTTGCAAACTCCATACTTGCCGTCATGATATCTATCTCTTTATTTGTTCCTTTTTCTTTCAGTTTTCATGGAGCTGCCATGGTCTCTTTGAAAAAAAAAAGTCTGGCTTGTCTGGATTTGGGCAAGATTAAAGAAGAGGAAAATACCCAGACTTCAGTAAGGTATCTTTAATGCTAGTCTTGCAATAAATGCAGAATCACAGAAAGTGGAAGAGAAAATTTTAAACCTCATTCTACCGATTGCATCAAATATCTTGGAATGATTTGAAACATTCAAATCATTGAAAAACAATTACTACCTACCTGCCTTCAATCAAGGACCTGTATACTGCATGGGTCAAAAAGAGGGCTGTGAAAATATTTACAGACCCCTCACATCTTAGACATAAACTGTTTCAACTCTTACCCTCAAAAGGACACTATAGAGCACTGCACACCAGAACAACTAGACACAAGAATAGTTTTTCCCCGAACGCCATCACTCTGCTAAACAAATAATTCCCTCAACACTGTCCAACTATTTACTAAGTCTGCATTACTATTACTATCAATTTTCTCATCACTCCTTATCACCCATCCCCTCCCACTTGTGACTGTATGACTGTAACTTTTTGCTTGTATCCTTACGATTTACACTGACTGTTTTCTAGTATGATTTGATTTCTTATTGTACTCTAGGACTATTATTAAGTGTTGTACCTTATGATTCTTGACTCTTGACATTTGTGTCTTTTCTTTTATGTACACTGAGAGCATTTGCACCAAGACAAAATCCTTATGTGTTCAATCACACTTGGCCAATAAAGAATTCTATATCTATAATTCTATAACATGTATTGGAAGAAATATCCATCTGGTTCAGTTCCTGGCCAGGAGAAAGGTACTGGAGACTGGAGTCTAATTGGAAAAAGGATCCATTTATTGATGAACAGGACTACACGGGTTGTTGTTCTGATACAGCTGACCACATGGAGTTGAGAGTAGGGGGTTTTATACCTTCTCTTGGGCTTTGCACTTGAGTTTCCTGTTCCTCTGCAAGAACACGTATTCTATTGGCTGTTGTCAGATTCCCAGGGTGCCATGTCATAGTTGGCTCTATAGGTTGTCTGAGCTCCCAGGTTTGGTTGAAGTTTGAATGATGAGATGATGCAGTGAAGAGGTTTGTATTCTGAAAGGGTGTTGGGCAATTCCTATTGTGGCTCAGGGCTAATCCTATCTTTGTTGGATCCTGGGTGATGATATTTGCTTATGAGTAGAGCTATCTATCTCTTTATCTCTTAAGTGCTGACAACTGCTGAGGACTATTAAGAAAGGTGGGGGCGGCTTTCTGTTCCCAAGAGCATATATCTCCCTTTAGGGAAATATAATAGAAGTACTGTTCTGTACGGTCATTACCATTCTTGTAGAACCGTGCAGTGATTGGCCAAGACGCATGGCGAGCTGATTGATCGAGCGAGCCGCACTGATTGGCCTGCCGCGAATCTCCCGCGATTGGTGGAAACTAATCGCGGGAGATTC
Source organism: Notechis scutatus (assembly GCF_049901735.1). Taxonomy (NCBI): domain Eukaryota; kingdom Metazoa; phylum Chordata; class Lepidosauria; order Squamata; family Elapidae; genus Notechis; species Notechis scutatus. The sequence continues at coordinate 254,820,027 of NC_142009.1, read as the reverse complement.
AAAGCGGTGCCATTGGCCGCGGCCGCCGCGGCCAAAGAATAAAAGCCGCTGCTTTTCTGTCGGACCCGAGCCGATCTCGGGAATCAATAAATGAGCTGAACTAAAGTCACTGGCTCCGAGTCTCTTTCCTTGCGACGGACACGACACTGCCGACGAGGATGGGATGCCAACCCTGATCCCCATCGAGCACGTGTCCTGAGGAAACGAGACTGACGAGATGGCCAGCATCGTACCACCCGCACCCTTTAACCCGGCTACTGAGGATTGGGAATCGTACACCGACCGATTCCTGATGTTCCTCGAAAGTAGCAATCTAAAGGATGCAAACGGGCAAAAGAAAAGAGCTGTCTTCCTCACACACTGCGGGCCTGCAGTGTTTAAGATGGCGAAAGCCCTCGCGAAACTCGAGGACGTAAAAACGATGGACTGGGCCGATCTTGAGCCGTTGCTCCGAAACCACTATGCCCCCGACGTGCCTACCCTCATCAGGCGGCACGACTTCTATCGGCGAGACCAGCGAGCGGGCGAGAGCATCGGCGACTTCGTGGCTGACCTGCGAAATCTCGGGGGCATGTGTGGGTTTACAGATATGGACGAGGCACTCCGAGACCGCGTCGTCCTGGGGCTCAGAGATCCAGTCCTCCAGAGCTGGCTGATGGCAAAAGGCGACATCACCCTCGCCGACGTCCTTGCAGATGCCATCGCAGCCGAGGTGACCCGGAAATCGGTGGCTCGAATGCGGAGGCCCGACACCGGGGACCGCAACGCGACCACCGAAGCAGGCACGGCCACCGAGACGCGCTCCGAAGCAAGCCGCCGAGAGACCACCACACACCATGGCGACCTCGACTCCACCTCCGACACCACGGACGAGGAAGAGGACGTGCATCGGCTCCAGGCGGATCGAGACTGGCGCGATCGACGGAGTCGTAAGTCGGGGCAACCGTGCGCTGGGTGTGGAGGCGACCACCCTCGATTGGAGTGCCGATTTTTCGATGCAATATGCCGGCACTGCGATAAAAGAGGCCACATCACCCGAGTCTGCCGACTCAAGAAGAACTACAGCCCCCGGCGGCGAGACGGCAGCGACCGGAGACGAGACGGCACCCCCCAGGCCCAGAGACCACCAAGCCGAAAACCGATGGAGCCGAGACGGACGGGGCCGATGAGACGGCAGGAACTGGCGGAGAGAGGAAACCCACCAGACGGTTGTCATCGGCCACTCATCCAGCGCAGACGCCCGGAAAGTATATGTGGAAGTGGGCATCGAGGGCGAGCCATGCAAGATGGAGGTGGACTCCGGGTCCTACCTCTCCATGGTTGCATGGCGGGAAATCAAGCGCCTGGTGCCCACAATCCACAGGAGAGGACTGGAAAGCCAGAGCCTAATCCTCAAGGACTACCAGGGGAATCGCATACCGGTAGTCGGAACAGGCCAGTTCGAGGTAACTTTCAAAGGGCGCACAGCAAGGCTTCCCCTGACGATCGTGGACTGAGACCGCCCCAGCCTTTTGGGACTGCAGTGGTTCGCGCCGCTCGGAATCGAAGTAACGGACACCGACCACATTGGGGAGGCCGACTGGGAGGACCAACTCGCAAGGGACTTCCAGGAAGTGTTCGACGGCACCCTAGGCAAGTACCGAGGGCTCCCTATTTCGTTCAGCCTAGACCCCAGCGTTCCCCCAATACGCCTGAAACGGCGGGTACCATTCGCACTCCGGCCAAAAATCGATGAGCAAATAGACAAGCTCATCAGACAAGGGGTCCTCGAGCCAATCGACCATGCCCGATGGGAGACCCCCATAGTCACCCCAGTCAAACCCGATGGGTCGGTGAGAATCTGCGGGGACTATAAGGCCACCCTCAATTGCGCATTGCAGCAGAGCGCCTACCCCGTCCTAGTAGTGCAACACCTCCTACACTCACTGGGGGGAGGCAAGGTCTTTGCGAAGCTCGACCTGGCGCAAGCCTATCAGCAGCTGCCGGTCGACGCAGAAACCGCCGAGCGCAAACCATAGTAACCCACCGGGGGGCTTTCCGCTGTAAGAGACTCCAGTTTGGAGTCAGCGTGGCCCCAGGAATATTCCAGAGCCTCATGGAGAGACTCCTGCAAGGAATCAAGGGGGTGGTACCCTACTTCGATGATGTAAAGTACCCTTAGACTTATACATCACTTTGCAGTGCTTTTTTTACATCCCTCTCTAAACTGTTTACAGAGTCAGCATATTGCCCCCAACAATTTGGGTCCTCATTTTACCCACCTCAAAAGGATGGACGGCTGAGTCAACCTTGAGCCTGGTGGGAATTGAACTGCCAAATTGCAGGCAGCCAGCAGTCAGCAGAAGTAGCCTGCAGTATTACACTCTAACCACTGCATCATCTTCCCCTGCCATGCCCACCAAGCCACACCACACCCACCAAGCCACACCCACAGAACCGGCAGTAAAAAAAATTTAATCCCACCACTGCACTAAACTCATACAAGGAGCAAAAGTGAATGGAATGAAAGAGGTATTTTGGTGTGACTTGGTCATATTCTGCCTTTTTAATATTTCATTCTTCTAGGAGAGGGGTCTACTATACATGTATTACCAACTTTCTTGACAGTGCTTCCACCTTGAAGAACCAATTACCTCGATAGGATTACCAGATGTCTAACAGAAGGAGACCATGTCATTTATTTGTCTTCCTGTCCTCTGTCTGGCAGGCATAGGTTTAAAATGAAATTTTGTTCGACTTTTTGAGCATCTAACAAGCTTTCTTTTCCTGAACAGATTTTCTCCCTGGTGCAGTGCTTCTCTAATAAGAGCTAACTGCACATTTAGAACAGTGGTGGGATTCAAATATTTTTACTACCGGTTCTGTGGGCGTGGCTTGGTGAGTGTGGCAGGGGAAGGATACTATAAAGTCAGAGGTAGTATTTGCCGGTTCTCCAAACTACTCAACATTTGCCAGTTCTCCAGAACTGGCCAGAACATGCTGAATACCACCTCTGATTTAGAAGCTCTGCTCTGTGACCTTACTTATTTGATTAATACTTGCCTGGTTTCTTTTGCTGCCTGAAATTGACAAGAAATTGACAAGAAATTGACAAGACCTTCTTTTGCTGCCTGAAATTGACAAGGCTGAAAACTTTCATCTCTTAAGGCTCTAGCACATTCCTGAGACTGAAAAACCAATTTTTCTGATGCTAGAAGGAGGAATTTCATATATGCAAAAAGAATTTCATACAATTCTTTCTGGCAGTTTTTCATTGTAATTTTTGTCACTGAGGCCAAAAAGTTAAACAATTAGTGGCTCCTCCTTTTCAATTATCCATGTCCCCCTTTGCCTGTTCAGATAACTGGTAACCTCTAGACTTGCATGATCTGATTAGGGACTTTCAAATGATTTCTGTAATGTCTATTTAATACAAGGCTGAGTCTTATAAATATAGATTCATGTAGGTGAGAACCTGACCATGACTTTATTTAAAGGAATGGCCTAGCACGGTGAGTGAAACATCTAACTTCATTTCAGGTTCTTTGGAGTGTCGGGCATTTTGCCCATTTAATATTGTCCATAACTAGATCATTACATAAGTTAACTGTCTTATTCCATGCCTACATAAGCAGTTCTGATCAGTTGGGTAAACTCCCAACTCCGGGGAATAAGAACTTGTTTTCTGCTTTGTGGAATTGTTGTTGTGTTTTTTTGCTTCAGTGGAGAGCAATAGACAAGGTATGGAGCTGAATGCCTCCATGCTGCCATCCTTAGCGATATTACTGAAATAACATAGATATATTTGAAAACTTATTGTAGTAGAAAACAATGAAAGGCCATGGTGCAAAAGCAATAAACTTAAATTGGATTTTCATTTTTTTTTCCGGGTATATATGAGGAAAGAACATGTTCCCACTTACCTATTTTGATCTAGGTTAAAAAAAAATGATTTTCTTTTACTTCCTATTGACTGAAGCCAAGGGAAAACTGCTGAAGGGGGGAGGGGGCATGCCATGGAGAAAGGAGGGTCCACCAAATTAATTCAAGTCCAGTTGAAGAATTGTTATAGAGTAGAAACTAGATCAACTAGGGCCTGCAGCAAAATGTTGCAGCATGGAGTGCATTTGTTCAAAATCTGAGCTTTCACATTTTATTCTCCTTTCCCTTCTAGCTTTTCTTTTTTTTTTCTCTCTTATATTTTTCTTGGTGAGCTGTGTTCTGACTGTATGTCACATTCTTTTATTTTTGGCAGAAAGGAAAAAATATATATTAATGCCTGGAAACAGCACAATATACAGATAGGCAAACCCTCTTTTTAAGAAGTCAGAAGAGAGGAAGAAATATTTTTGCTTCTTTTCCCCAGGTTAATTTAATCTTTGGTAAAATATCTCGTTCTCCACATTTTTTTTCTGGCAGCTTCCTTTTTCATCCTCATGTCTTTAAATAATTCTATCTGTAATGTTACTAGGAACATTCCATATAGCACCTTGAAGTAAACCTGAAAATGACCTATCCAGACAGTGAACTGCTACTTTTTCTTTCTTATCAGTTATTTTTGTATTTTATTCTTTCTCTTTTTCTACACATCACATTCCCTCCATCTGGATCCGTATTGTTCTGAGTGATTCAATTATGGTTTGGAGACCTGGAACAATTTAAACCAAATCTTCAAATCATGCTGAGTTCAATTCAGGCCAATTTTGACTGTTTTGTCCTACATTTATTTTCTCCCTAAATGAATATTTCTCTTTGTTAGAGGATGTTTCGTTTTTTTCTCAGTTTTCCAGTCTGTCCAGATTAAACAGCAATCTTGTTCTGAGTTGTGGTTGTATAGTGGTTAAAGTGTAGTATTGCAGCCTAACCCTGTCCACAGCTAGCCGTTTGATCTAGACTGGCTCAAGGTTGACTCAGCCTTCCATCCTTCTGAGATGAGTAAAATGAGAATCCAGAAATTGCTGACATTTGTTAACTGCTCAGGGAGTGCTGTAAAGCACTGTGGGGTAGTATATACATCTAAATGCTATTGATATTGATATTACTGAGGATTTAGGTGAGATAACATTGTGTTATTGTTGTTTTTCCTCCTAGCATTTTCCCTCAAGTGCAGGAGCCATTTTATCTCAGCTTGATCAGGTATTGATCTATTGATTGCAACAGGAATTGACCAACCAGTTTGTGGCCCAAACCTAATGTCATGGACTGATGGAGACTGGCCCAAAGTTGCCTAGCTGGCTTTCATGCCTAAGACAGGACTAGAATTCAGAGTCTTCTGGTTTCTAACCTGACGTCTTAACTACCAGATCAAATTGGCCTCTCATTTCCCAATATTTTCTAACTTCTAAAGATTTGACAGGCAATAAATGATAACGATTAATAATACTGATCCCAATAAAACCCTATTTCACATGGTTATTTGATGTAGGGAAGCTGAGGTACTTTACAATATATAGTGCTCTGGAGAATTTGTCATTCTGGGCTGTGATGCAGCAAAATTGTATACTGCTACTACAACGTACTGCTATATAAAAACTAATATCTGTGAATTAAAGCTTCTGCACATATATTTTGTACCACAAATTCTTAATGTAGGTTTCTTGTAGCAAAGATAATTACTGAAGGAAACTCTTACTGTGGAAAACTTTTAATGAATCTCTTGCATCACAGGCTAGACACACATTACAAACAACAGCAACAGATTAAATAAGGGAATTATGCTATGTGGCCTCTGTTGCCTTCTTCCTCTTCCTCAACCAAATTCATTTAAACAGAAATTCTATTAATCGTCTTGCCATTCAGGTAGACAATTGATTGGTTTACATTAAGGAACCTTGTCTCTTGCCCTTTTTTTTACCAGCTTGTATGTTAAACCCACAACTGAATTACTTTTTAAAAAATGCTTGCCTCCCACAATTAAAATGAAAACCCTAATCCCCATTGCAAAACAAATGACACAGCCTGATTTATTGGTTTATATTAGAATGCTTCCTCTTGGGCAGGGGTGTCAAACCTATGGCATCATGGCAGCATCATGTGACATATCAGGACTTCCCCACTCTTCATTAAACCAGTCAAGGACATGGCCAGCATGTGACACATCCAGCCTGGGTGCCAGGAGTTTAACAGCCCTGCTCTAGAGCCTTAGTAGCTCTTCTTCTCTACCACAGAATAAATAAAACTCCATACCTGTTAAACTCACTTCTCTAAGAATTAAACTGAGTTACAGCAAATCTGCTCACAACTAGGCAAGGAAAGATTCTATCCCTGGTGGGCATTTAGCCACACTAAAATAGACTGCCCATTTTAGAAACAAGATGAGGAAAGATTGGATCTCCCAACAGCAACTACTAATCAGAGTTACACCCAGAAAAAAATTGGCTCCAGGCAGTTTCTTTTTCTCAGCTTGCCTGGTGAACTCCTTAATCTTCAGGTGAACCAGAACAATTTAAGATTTCTACCATCACCAGAACTACAAGATTTTGATGAGTACTATTTCCTCTTTCCACTCTTGTACCTGGTTTCTGTTACGTGAAGACTCACAGTTATATATAAAAGAGGGAACTCGTATTTCAGGTTCATACATTATACTTCAAAGTTACCCACGAGCAAACCAAATCTCCCTAGTTTTAAATAACAGAAACCTCTAGCTCAATGTAAACTAGGAATAAAGTGAGGAAGCCAGCATATGGGAGGGGAGAAGGATGAGAGTAAAGTGTGAAAGCCAGATGCTAGTTTTTGGCTTCTTGCTCTATGGTTGATCATGATGGGAAATATATATTTTTTTCATTCCCAGTGCAGCTCTTTATGAGATGTGTAGCATCTGCTGAAAATAGCATCCTTGTGTCTAAGTTGTAGTTGGGTATAATCATATTCAGAATTGCTCCTTGCTCAATTATTCAAATAAATGAGGAACCTTGAAATGCAATGAAGTTACATGACAGATTATATTTTACCATCTGCTTTTTGAAGAAAGAAATGGAAAAGATATGGGAATTCTTTTGCTTTATAGTCCCCCATTTCCTATCACCTACATTTCCGCCTTGAGATGATTTAACTAGAAGTTCAAGTCTAACATATTGAAATGGTCTCCTAAAATGGCAAAGCCTGCCTTTTGACCCAATGATAGGATGCTTTGTTAATGTTGCTGGTATACCAGGTGCAAAACTCTCTTTCTAGGGTATGAGTATATCAAAGGGTAGGGAGCTATAAAATATACAGTACTGCTTAATGACACTATTTGCTTTTGACAGTAGAGATTTTATGATGACCAGGAAGAAATGTTGGAATGGAATACAGAAAAACTAGTTAAAAATTATTTAGCTGAAATGTAAATTATACTTGAGAAATGTACTATAGAAATCCCCTTCCACTTGTGACTATATGACTGTAACTTTGTTGCTTGTATCCTAATGATTTTTATTGACTTCCTAGTATGATTTGATTGCTTATTGTACCCTATGATTATTAAGTGTTGTACCTTATGATTCTTGACTCTTGACGAATGTATCTTTTCTTTTATGTATACTGAGACAAATGCACCAAGACAAATTCCTTGTGTGTCCAATCATACTTGGCCAATAAAGAATTCTATCTATTTATCAAATGTGAATTGGAATCAAAAGGGGAAAAATTAAGATGTATTGATGATACTATTTTGATGGATATTTGGGGAAAAGACTATGACAAATCCATACAAAAGATTTTAAGTGCAGAGCTATTAATCTATCAAAGTAAAATATTGTCAAGGCTGTTGTTTTCTCCATTGCAACACATGGCTGTGAATGTAGATAATAATAAGAAATAAATGTAAACAACAGCAAAAAACTATGGTGACATAAAATGGTTGTGAATGTTGAATCACAAGAAGAACAAAAGATTAGAAAATCAGGAAGTAAAATTGATATGCAGAAAAAACTTAGATATTTTGGAGATTTCATGTGAAAATAGTCACTGGAGAAAACCTTGATGCTCGGAAAAAACATGAAGGCAATCAAAGCAAAGACTAACAGAAGGTAAAATGTCTAAATACTATCACTGTCACATCAGCATAAGCTGAGAGGAGCTATACAAACAGAAGAAGTTATATACAGACAGTCTTGGCAAAATGATGTCTATCAAGACATGAAGCATCCAAAGATATATGTCAGGAATTGCTGTAAAAAAAATCTAGCAAATGATTTTTGTGTCATTACTTTTCCAAATGTGGTGTTAACTATTCCATATACCAAAACAAGTAAAAACTAAGCTCATTGGCTTCCGTATTGATATGATTGTTTGTTGGAAAGCTTATCCAAATGTTGCTCTGTACCTCAAGAATCTGTCCATTTAAGGACTGAGAAGATGTGTATTAATAGACTTTGAGCCTGAAAGCTGATTGTTGGAGCAAGAAAATATTGAAAAGGATCATTAATTGCCTTAATATGTTAATTAATTGGTTTAAAATTCTGCCTATCTTAGGCAATATTGGGTGGTTCACAATAAGAATAAATTAATAAATAAAATCCACAAAACAGTAAAAACACTGAAACCCTACACCATAATTGCTCTCTTGGGATGCATTACAGCAGGCTCAGCTGCTGTTCTTGCATAGTTTTTAGCTATGCAATCTCCAAATTGAAAGAGTAGTCCTTCAAAATGGTAAATGTAAGAAATGCGAAGTCATGCACATTGGTACCTAATTTTGTGTGTGTGCATGTGTAAGAGAGAGGGGAGAGGAGGAGGAGGAGGAGAGAGAGAGGGAGAGGGAGAGGGAGAGAGAATGACTCTAATGTTACACATACATGAACTAACAGTAATCACAGAACTATACATTTTTCACTGGTCCTTCCTGATCTGCAGAAAAGCTTATATACAGTAATTTTGATGAAGCATACCAAATAATTTCATTTTTAAAGCTTTAAAACATTTTTTATTAACTGTACTTTATTAGAAAACATATCTACAGTTTTATTTTATGGCTTTGTTTATTCCATTGTATCTTTTTATAAGGCTGGGCTTAAGAGTATTATATCTTAATAGACCTGGCTTCATTTAAAATAATCTTAAACAATTAATTAATTAGTTAATTTTTAAACTATCCATCTCCCTAACAAAGGGACTCTGTGTTATAACATACTACCTCTATACCCACTGCTTTGCTACAAAACTATGTGATCGGGTTTAGTTTTGGGGGAGGAAAATAAGGGGAAAAAATTGTGCCTCTGCCTAGAAACATCCATCAGTATTCATCTGGCTAGCATCCTATCAGTGTGTGAGAGAGTTGAGGGCCGTTTGGAAACTGAAACAGTATTTGCTGTGTGAGCAAGGAGACAGCAAGGAGCCTGGGCGTGGCTTAGCTCAACTATTCTGTACTAAAGCTAGTTGCTGCTGTGAAACTAAAACTGAAATTCCTCTCCTCTGATTGTGTTTTGCGTTTGGAACAGATTTCTTTTCAGGTGAGGAGGAGGAATAGAACTCCTTAGCATCAGAGCGTGTTAATAATAATATAGGAATTATTAATGCTCTGATAGTCATTTCAAAAAGATCTTTCTTAGTGAGCACCTAGAAGCCAAGAGGAACATACATGCAAAATTTCAAATTTGTAGGCTTTACGGTTCTGGAGATTTTGTGATGATGCATGAGTGGTATTTTGCTTTTATTTATATAGATAACTAATGCTTAATTTGTCAAAAGGTAAAGTTACAAACTCCAAAAAAAAGTTATACTGGGCATGATTAAAGGCAATTTATCCCACAGAATTGTAGGCTTTAGGTGTGTTTAATCATTCTAACAAGAAGCAGAATGCTAGAGTTAAATATCTGACTTTTTTATACAGAAAAAATGTCAAAGTGCATTATTTCACAGAGTGTACTTTAAGTGAACTTCAGTAATAAAGCAATCTGAATGCACTCAGTAATTTTAAACTGAAGCCACCAGATGGCATAAGGAAATGAATATTATTAACTGTACATGTCCCCTGGTTTGGAGTTTGTCCAAACTTAAATCCATGCTTTTCTTCTTTTGAAAAGAAAAAAGAAAGTATTATTCTAGCAAGATATAAAACAAGAATAAAAATATAATAAACACACTTCTTGAAGATAGGCAGGACTACATTATGTCTTAGTATTATTTCCTGTATCTTTGTTAGCCCAGCAATTTAATGCTCATAAGAAATATAACATACAGTTGAAACTCAAAAAATTAGAATATCGTGCAAAAGTTCATTTATTTAAGTAATGCAACTTAAAAGATGAAACTAATATTTGAGATAGACTCATTACATGCAAAGCAAGATAGTTCAAGCCATGATTTGTCATAATTGTGATGATTATGGCTTATAGCTCATGAAAACCCCAAATCCACAATCTCAGAAAATTAGAATATTACATGCAATCAATAAAACAAGGATTGTACATAGAACAATATCGGACCTCTGACAAGTATAAGCATGCATATGTACTCAGTACTTGGTTTGGGCCCCTTTTACAGCAATTACTGCCTCAATGCAGTGTGGCATGGAAGCTATCAGCCTGTGGCACTGCTGAGGTTATGGAAGACCAGGATGCTTCAATAGCGGCCTTCAGATCTTCTGCATTGTTTGGTCTCATGTCTCTCATCTTTCTCTTGGCAATGCCCCACAGATTCTCTATGGGTTCAGGTCAGGCGAGTTCGCTGGCCAATCAAGCACAGTAATCCCACGGTCATTGAACCAGGTTTTGGTGCTTTTGGCAGTGTGGGCCAAGTCCTACTGGAAAATGAAGTCAGCATCCCCATAAAGCTCATCTGCGGAAGGAAGCATGAAGTGCTCCAAAATCTCCTGGTAGACAGTTGCGTTGATCCTGGACTTAATGAAGCACAGTAGACCAACACCAGCAGATGACATCATCAACACAGACTGTGGAAACTTCACACTGGACTTCAGGCATCTTGCAGTGTATCCCTCTCCATTCTTCCTCCAGACTCTGGGTCCTTGGTTTCCAAATGAGATGCAAAAGTTGCTCTCATCAGAAAAGAGGACAGGTCTATTTTTCTTTAGCCCAGGTAAGATGCTTCTGACGTTGTTTATTGTTCAGGAGTGGCTTGACGAGAAGAATACAACATTTGAAGCCCATGTCCAGGATCCGTCTGTGTGTGGTGGCTCTTGATGCACTGACTCCAGCCTCGGTCCATTCCTTGTGAAAGACCCCAGCACTTTTGAATGGCCTTTTCCTGACAATCCTCTCCAGGCTACGGTCATCCCTGCTGCTTATGTACCTTTTTCTTCCACACTTTTCCCTTCCACATAACTTTCTATTAATGTGCTTTGATACAGCACTTTGGGAACATCCAACTTTGTTTGCAATTACCTTTTGAGGCTTTCCCTCCTTATGGAAGGTGTCAATGATGGTTTTCTGCACAACTGTCAGGTCAGCAGTATTTCCCATGACTGTGCTTCCTACTGAACCAGACTGAGAGACCATTTAAAGGTTCAGGAACCCTTTGCAGGTGTTATGGCTTAATTAGCTGATTAGAGTGGGACATTTTGAGCCTAGAATATTGAACCTTTTCACAATATTCTAATTTTCTGAGATTGTGGATTTGGGGTTTTCATGAGCTGTAAGCCATAATCATCTCAATTATGACACATCACGGCTTGAACTATCTTGCTTTGCATGTAATGAGTCTATCTCATATATTAGTTTCACCTTTTAAGTTGCATTACTGAAATAAATGAACTTTTGCATGATATTCTAATTTTTCGAGTTTCACCTGTATAAATATATTGTTCTCTTGGGACTTTTTATTTTTATTATTCATCTTTTTTCTGCCATATGTTCTTCCCATTGAATGTGCACTCTTCAGATTCTATCTGAGACTGAAGAATTGGAAACAACAGAAAATTGACATTTCTTTCTCTTTCTGAATTGCATTTTCCCAAGATAACTTTGTCTTTGAACAACATTCTCTGTTGTTCCACCAGTGTTCATTAAACTAGCAAAAAAGTGAATAACATTTCTATGTGAAACATTTTATACTGCCCATAGTCCAGGCTGACTGAGCCTTCCACTAGCCCAAATAAAAATAAAGCTGCATATTTCATAGCATTATGAAAAGTAAATGAATGTTAGGACAACCTGATCTGGGACGAACAACTTCAGAAGATGAATAATGGTGGCAAAGTGATACAGAAGACATGAATTCTCTGCTACATTTTAATGCTCCTGGGGATTTTTCTTATCCACACTTGGTAGACCTAATAAATATCAATTAATAAAATATAAAAGTTGCAAGTATTTAACTGATAGGAAAATAGCCATATCTTTTGGAAAACTTATTTGACTGGTACATGATACTAAAATTTTTATGAGTGCCTTCTTGCCAATATTCCATGGACTAAAATACATTTTATTGTTGTTTGGGTTTCACCCAGGTTCACCTGAGAGGGCGAGGAATTATTTTCACATATTCTTCAAACTCATAAGATGTCCTCATGGTTTTTTTTAAAAAAAACAGATTAACAGAGTTAGAAAGGACCTTGTAGTCCTTTGTAGTCATCTAGTCCAACACCACCAACACCCACCCAAGCAGGAGACCCTACACCATTTCTGGCAGATGGCAATACAGTCTGTTCTTGAAAGCTTCCAGTGATGGAGCTCTCACAACTACTGAAGGCAAGCTGTTCCATTGGTTGATTGCTCTCACTGTCAGAAAATTTCTCCTTATTTCCAGGTTGAATGTCTCCTTGTTCAGTTTCCATCCATTATTCCTTGTCTGGCCTTCAGGTGCTTTGGAAAATAGCTTGACCCTGTGTCAGCCCTTCCCTGTGTCAGCCCTTGAACTATTGGTATCATATCTCCTCCTTCTCTTCATCCTGCCTCTGTGGGTCAGCCCAGCTCTTTCAGAGTCTTTCAGAGTCCTGGCTTCCTGCACTACGTGTCAGGTTCTGGACAGCCATAAGGTCCCAGTCAGCTGTTCCTCAGCTGTGTCCAGCTCAAGCCCTAATGCACATTTCAGGACTTTCCAAAATTAAGAAATTGTGGCTTTGAAATCAGCTAGCTGGTGAGAAAATGGGAGAAGGGGTATCCAGTATTGGATTTCTTCCTTTGAGTACATAACTATTGGTGACATTGAATAGTATAATCTGACAAATCTTCAGGCTGTTTCTCAAACAGCCTGAGATTGTAGGCTACACAGTTATTTAAACGTATCTTTACACAGAGTGGCAAGAGAACAGGATTTTTGTATTTTAATATGACATTGATTAAATGATTCTGATGGTACGAAGGGTTTCTTCAGAATTTTAGATGTTTTTGGAATAGTGTAAAATTTATTGTCAGAACAAACTTTTACTGCCTTAAAGTTATACACTAAGGATACCTGATTTTCGTACATATCCTCTGGGATCTCTTAGTTTAGATACAGTTAGAAGATTTTAAGTGGATCGATAGTTCTTACTAGTTTTACTTGGCTTTAGTTTTCTGCACAATTGGGTGTGCTATTAATTTTTCCATGTGTACAGAAAATGCCAGAATGAGCTAAGCAGCTAGGGGACTTCAAGTTGGAAAATGTAGGTTAGGGAAATAAGAGAATATCAGTTTCACTCAGTTCTCACTTTTATATCTTTAAGATTTTTTTTGGGGGGGTGCTTTGTTTTCCCATTTTCATAATTTTTTTCTCCCCCCCCCCCCTTGAAAAGTTTACAGGAAAATTGATATAGTTATGTTGCAAATTTCTTTACATATAAAGAGATAGTTCATCCATATTTTCCCTAATGCACTGGTTTGGAGTATACATTCCAATGAGAGCATTTCTGCATAAAGTTTTCCTTAATATAATAGATTGTTAAGCAATGCCCTTAATTGATACATTATAACTATCTATAAAAGTGCAGTAATAATAGAATATATCTGCCTGCTCTGTTAAGTTCTTATGAATATAATACATCAAGAAAAGCATGTTTTGCAAAAAAAAAAAAAGATAAAACCATATGTAAACCTTTCATTTGAAGTACTGATTGTTCATTCCATAATGCTGTGCCTTAGGCTGTAAAGCTTTTTTAAAATGCTACCACTGAATTTTAATTTTACATCACTTTTTTCTGCTGAATAAAAAAACTGCTGAGCGCATTGATAGAATCTCTTCTAAACTTTTCTGCTTTCATCTTACAAGTGAAATAAGTCTCTCTATACTTTATAAGTGTGCTCATATTCCACTAGAGAGCTTCCACTGCAGGTACTAAAAGCTATATAAAACAAAAGAGTTACGATCCTTTCTGTCTTCTTGGTAAGGTCTGCTCCCAATATAGGAAACCGATGCACTCTGGAACACCAACTATTTAAGCTTTAAACATACCAGTTGAAACATACTTCTATTTATAGTGGATTAGTCAAGTAAGTGGAATATATAAGTGGTCTCCTCAAAATGTGTAAATTAGGTATATAAAACTTCTAGAGATTATCAATCTACAGTTTTAGATATGTAACTAACTATTGACTATGATTTGAAAGGAGAAGGCTGCTGGGAGTTGTATTTAGCCATATTGGAAGATCATAGTATTCCTTTCCCTATTTAAGAAATGGAGAAATACAAGCAGAGTTGACCGTGGGGATTGGTCAGGATACCATAGTTTCAATTATTTTATTCAAGTAGACTGCACAACTCTTAAATATAATTTTATAAAAGGCTATTCTAGGGAAGTGTGGGATGGTTGCTTTTGTTTCAGAAAATTATTTTGGACCATAGCATTCCTGTGATTTGCTTGATGGGGCTAGTCTGCATTGCCTTAAGGTTTAATTCAACAGTTTTACTGTTAATAGACTTATGCATGTGTACAGTCCCTTTATAGAAGTGCCTTCTGGGCAGTAGAACTGCAATTGTTTCTTTTTGGAAATAGAAAAGGAGATTCTTTGTGACACAACTTTGAATACCTGTTTTGAATTAAACTTGATTAAAGCAAAGCACTCCTTTCAAAGCTTTGCACAGATCTTCTATTTTCAAATGACAGCCAGTGGTGCAGCTCTTAATATGATAGCATTTTCTGTTGTAATATTCACAATCTCTTTAAAAAATAACTAGGCTGTTAGATTATGCATTGCTTAATTCCACCCCCCTGGCTCCCAGCATCTATTATCATTCAATAGCTTTAGGGTCAATTATACTCATTAGTTGGAGAAAGAAAAAGATACATCAAATACCTGAAAATATATTGGTTTTTTTTTAACAAATTTTATTCAGTTTTTCACATTAAAAAAAATATCGTTTTAGTGGACAACATATTTCCGGGTCATCACCTTTACATACAAATATGACAGCAATTATACATTCATATATGCATACTTAATTCTATTATTACCTTTTCCATTCCAAATTTTCAGTAATGAGAGAAACAAACACATTAATTCTATCCTCTTTCATTAATCTCAATTGAAACATCTTTTTGTTTCATTTCAATTATTTCAAATATAATCCTTTAATATTTATTTTAAAAATAAAGATAAACAATATGTGTTTGCCTAATAATAATAATAATAATAATAATGTTACCTATGTCTCTCCTTGCTTTTAATAGTCTATATTAACTTATTAATTTAGTTGGCTCTTTAGTCTGTCATATTCCCTTTCCATTACACATTGTTTTTATAAATTCTAGATTAATACAAATTTTAACACTAAAAAACAAAACAAAACAAGTATAGGTTTCCCCCCTTTTACTGTTTTGCGTATGACACCTCAATGATTAAAATATACCTTTATTCCCTCATCTTGATTCCCAATAAACCATTATTTTTCAGAAGTTACAATAATAATCATTACATCTTTTCATTTGGATTCCGCAGCATATTTTCCCAGCTTGATTTTTAATAAGAGTTATCAGTATCTATATTACCTGATTTTCTAAATATTTTTAATTGCAGAAATATTCTTATTACCCCTTGTGACCCTGCAGAATACCCTTTTTAATTCATCAACCATTATCTCTGAAAAAACAATTTCTTTTCAACATTTTACAATTTCTGTATTTCTTTATTTCATGCACCTGTTTCTTACTGCTTCTCCTCCCACTCTTTTCCCCATATCTTTTCTCATTCCAGTTTATATCCCTCTCTTTCTTAATATCTTCCTTTCCCCTTTTCTGCTGGGTCTTTCTGCCTTTCCTGACTTCACAGGTATTCCCCCTTTTTATTGCCTTCTTAAATTTCAACTTTTTAACCTTCCTTCTTTCCCCACTTCTTTGTATTGTTCTTTGTGTTATTGTCTATTTAAAATGTCTTTTCCTTGAATCGACTCTTCCTCCTCTGAAGCTCTTTCTTCTTGTTCTTCAATTGCCATTTCCATTTTTTCTAACACA
Organism: Notechis scutatus; assembly: GCF_049901735.1. Taxonomy (NCBI): domain Eukaryota; kingdom Metazoa; phylum Chordata; class Lepidosauria; order Squamata; family Elapidae; genus Notechis; species Notechis scutatus. The sequence continues at coordinate 254,803,742 of NC_142009.1, read as the reverse complement.
GAGCAAAGTGATTCACCTCTTTCCTGTAGTAATTCTCTCATATTTTTAAGTTCCATTTTTAATTCCCGAAGAGATATCATCATTACACACTCTTATATTTTATGATCGTTAAAGTCCACAAAAAAAAAAAAAAAACTTTTACTTTCCTTCTTTCTTCTTTTAATTTTCTAAAGTTCTCAATTATTCCAGCTGAGGGTCTATACCAAAAACATCAATCAATCCCAAAGTCAGTCTTTCCTTGCTTTTTTCTTTATTCTGGTTCTGCTTTCACTTTCTAAGATTCTTACTTAGTTTCAATATTTCTTTAATGTTATATCCACACAAGTTCATTCAGAAACAGGATGCTTTCCCTTTTGTTTGAGCTCAAGTTTTTGTCAAAAGGTGGCACTCTCCATTATACAAAGTCTTCACCTTTTTCCCCTATTTTTTTGTTTAGGGTTTTTTGAACCTCAATATTCCAGCCCAGTCCAGTCTCCAATTTGTAAACTTTATTATTATTATTTTTTGACAATCTTAAATCCAGCTTTATTTTATGCCTGTTTATTCCCAAAATATTTTAGTCCAATTTAGTTAAATCTTTAGTTCCAGCTTCTTCCTTTCCCGGTTCGAAGCCCTGCTTAGCTATCAAAAATATTTTCTTTTTTTCCCCCTGTCCCTTTGTAATTTCGCCACTCACTTTTCTTTTCTTAAAAATTCCATGTTACTTTTGTTTAGTTGTATTGCCCAGTTGTCCCAGTTCAGATGTTGTCCACCTCTTTCTTCCCTCCTGCAAAAATCTTAATCCAGCTGAGTCCTCTTCTTTGGGGTGGCCATTTTAAACCACCACTGCAGTCATCTTCGGGGGGAAAAAGACCAAGCCCAGGAAGGGAGATGCGGCTCCCCTCAACCTGGCTTGCAGCTTCCCCTTACTCCACCACCCCTCCAAGGCAGCTTCAGCCCGTAATTGTAATAATCGGGGCTCTTCAACGAAAGAGCACAGACCATAGCCACAGAGAATCGCGATCTACGGTCCATCAGCGAGGAGGCTCCGCCTTCTTCCCCCTGAAAATATATTGTTGTACCATAATGCCATTTTGGCCATTCTATTACATTTCTAGCTTTTGAGCTATCAAAGTGTCATGATGGTCTGATAGACAAGTGCTGATAGATAAGCATCTAGGTCCACCAGTCAGAAGTCAGAAGAGGTAGGGCAAGCCTACACCCATCAAACTCATTGCTCTCTGGAGATGAGGATACAGAATTATTTCCCCTTCCTTATGCAAGAGCTCAGTAAACTGCAAAGAGAATAGAGCAAAGAAACTTTGCAAGACTGATTGCATGTAAAAAAAAAATTGCCCTGCCAAATGAGCTACACCAGGATTGCTTCTATTAAAATGCAGCAGCGAATACAAACAAGGGAACTCCTTGCTGTGCAACAAAATTCTTAATGGGAAATAATTCTCTTGATTCTTGAGGTTGGTATGCTTGAAGAATCCAGTCCTGTGAAGTCTAGTATGGAATGACCTGATCTACACCTCAGGTAAGTTTAGACTATAATTATTTATGAGCACAAACAGTTTTAGGTGTCTCAGTGATGGCGCCTTTTTTGGTATGGTTTTTTTTCAGAGTCTAACAAAAATATGTTTTGAAATATACATTTAGATTGGAAGTACATGAGGAGATAATTTGATTTCATTTGTGAAATCAGATGAAGCAAAGAAATTTAAATTGATCAGTGTGATTAGAGTGTTTAATGCAAATACTGTGATTACTGATTAATATAAAAAAAATCAGGCTTAATGTAATTTAATTGATTAGTAAAATTAGTGATTCAGTGAATTTAAATTGAATTAGTGTAATTAATTAATTAGGCTGATTGTTGCTTAGCATAATTACTTGGCTAGAGAGATTACTGTAATTGATTGATTGGTGTGATATTGGCTATATTGATTACCCAAAATTGTTTTATTAAGCAATTTAATCAATGTACTATCTCAACAAACCCACCATGCCATTAAAAAAAAATCCAATACCAAACCACAACCTAAAGAGAAAAAAAATCCCCACCAATGAACCACAAGACTCCTGCACAGGCTTTATATGCTCTGTAACTCTAAAGGTTAATGAAAATCCCATCAGATGTTCTCTATGTGAAAAATACGCTCATCAGGACTGCCTGGAATTACCCAAGCAAATGACTCAAGTCCTAGAAACATCCAATGATGCATTTCCCTTTTTCTGCCCACCATGCAAACCCAAACTGGACAAAGATAGAGCCCTGTTTGAAAGAGTTGACTCCATAGAAACGCGAATATCATCCCTTGACACCATAGTAGCATCCCTGGACACTTTAAATGAAAGATTAACTAACCTTGGGAGTGGGGGGAAAGAAGAGACAACACAAAAACCTGAACATCCAATAGCTACAAACCAACAACTGCAACCTAATCCACAAAGAAACATAAATCCAACAAATAATGATATCCCAATCCTCATCAGAGAAGCTGTCAAGCACGAACGAAAGCATCCTAACGCCACCTTATCTGGTCTAGAGGACATCAATAACAATGATGATATCACAATTGTCCGCAACATCATCAGTGACTATCAAACATCAAACATCTGTCCTGCTGAAATACTTGACATTTCCTGCATTGGCCAAGAGCTCAAAAACAGAGATGGTTCTGTGGCCCCATGCTTCTGCAGAGTCATTTGCAAAAATAAATTAAGCAAACATAAATTCATTTATACTATAAATTCACTCACCAAAACCAACACCAACCATAAAAACCTCCGATCTCGACCTGACCTATCCTTACAGCAACATGCCCACTCCTGTATACTGCACACAGAACTAAAAAATCATCCACACAATAGAGAGAAGGATCTGTACATTGATTACCATGCAGACTTTATCAAAAGAAAGTCACACAACTCACAACTCAGCATCCAACCCTGCTTTAACCAATCCACCATCACCCAAGACTAGGCACGCACGTGCCCAACTATCTCAATTCAAACTACAACTGGCCTTAAATGCAAGCTATTCAATGCAAGAAGCCTTGTAAACAAAACACCTGAATTTCTCCTCTTTCTAAATATAGCTAAATTCGACATCATATTTGTCTGTGAAACATGGCTCAATGCATCTCTCCCTGACTCCATTACCTCAGTAAGAGACTATCATGTTTACCGATCTGATCGGGAAATCTGTAGAGGAGGTGGTGTTGCTATCTTCTATAAAAAGTCCTTACATCTAAAAAAACATCCAAGTTACCCAAGAGCTTGGTCTTCCTGAGACCATCGTCTGTGAACTGACCTTAAATATCACATTTTGGTTCTTACTATGTTACAGAGTCCCTGATTATGACATTGAACATGTAAACAAGCTAAATACACTACTAACACGGGCAGCATCCTGCCCACACTCTTTCATCTTTCTTGGTGACTTCAATCTACCTCATATTAACTGGACCCTAAACAAATGTACAACTGAACACATACATGCAACCTTCTACAATGCTGTAACTGGAACAACTAGTAACCAACAATACTAGGCTTAACAACTGCCTCGATCTCATCTTCTGCAATAGTTTGAATTAAATTTATGAAGTACAAATTAAAGAACCCTTTTCCAACAGTGTCCACAACATGATGACTTTTGTCTCAACATACGTCCACACAAAAATCATCACAATGACAATATCCCCAATTATAACTTCAAAAAAGGCAACTATGATCTTATAATCAATGATCTCTCTTCCCTTGATTGGCAACTTCTATTCACCGGATGCAATACTGTTGAAGACCATTACAACATATTCTTACTAGAAATCAAAAAAGCCATCAAACTATATGTACCAATAACAACTCCCAAACCCAGGAAAAACAGATTACCCATAACAATTAGGAAGCTTGAATCCAAAAAGAGATCACTTTGGCAAAAAACAAATCTGGTCACATTGCCAACCTCAAAAGCCGATGCAAAAATCAGATTCCACCAGATAAAAACTGAATGCACTAATTGTCACATTAAACAAGAGGAAAACCTTCTACGCACAAATTCCACCTGTGCTTTCTACAATTTTGTAAACAGCAAACTAAAAGACTCAAGGTTCATCCCACCCCTGAAAGGACCTAATGGCAAAGACTGCAACGATGACACCATCAAAGCAAACCTCTTTAACACATTCTTTGGCTCAGTATTTGTAAACAGCAATGGATCAAGCCCAGTACTTCCTAGTCGAACCACAGACAACTACAATGATCTAATACATATCGATTTTACAGAAGACATTGTTGAAAAAGCACTGCGCAATCTAAAACCACCCCTTTCTATTGGACCGGACGGAATATGTACCTACTTCTTAAAAAAGCTATCCATTGCCATAGCCGAACTTCTAAGAATAATCTTTAAAAAATCTTTCAAGACCAGCACTTTGCCAAAACTATGATCACAAGCCACAGCCATCCCCATCTTCAAAAAAGAAGACCCCAGCCTAGTTGAAAATTATAGACCAATCTCCTTATGCTGCGTCACCTGTAAAGTCATGGAATCAATAATTAACCAATCCATTATCCTCCACTTAGAGGCAAACAACCTACTCTCTAATAAACACTTTGGGTTCAGAAAAAAAACTATCCTGTAATCTGCAACTCTTACACTACAAAAACATATGGACTACACAACTCGATCAGGGCAAAGCAATAGACGCAATCTACATAGGCTTCTATAAAGCCTTTGATTCAGTGGTACATGACAAACTACTATTAAAACTAAAATCTTATGGTATCTCTTGAAACTGCATAACTGGATAGAAGCATTCCTGTCAAACAGACAACAAATGGTCAAAATTGGAAAAGTCCTATCAAATTCTGTACCTGTCAACAGTGGTGTCCCCCAAGGCAGTGTTTTAGGACCAACTCTCTTCATTCTCTACATAAATGACTTCTGTGATCATATTAAGAGCAACTGTGTTCTCTTCGCTGATGATGTAAAGCTATTCAACACCACAGACAATACTACTATCCTACAAAAAGACCTTGACTATGTATCAGAATGGTCAATCAAATGGCAACTTCAAATCTCAACAAATAAATTCTCTGTCTTACATATTGGCAAAAATAAAATAAAATCATAAAATAAAATAAAATACAAGCTAAATAATGTTGAGGATCCAAATTTTGTCAAGGACCTTGGAGTACTCATCTCTAATGATCTATGTGCCAGAGCCCACTGTGACTACATAGCCAAAAAGGCATTAAGAGTTGTTAACCTAATCCTACGTAGTTTCTTCTCTGGTAATATCACACTACTAACTAGAGGATACAAAACATTTGCTAGACCTATACTTGAATACAGCTCATTAGTCTGGAACCCATATCATGTATCTGATATTAACATAATTGAAAAAGTCCAGAAATATTTCACAAGAAGAGTTCTCCGCTCCTCTACTCATTGCAGAATACCTTATGCCACCAGACTTGAAACTATAGACCTAGAAAACCTAGAACTATGCCACCTCCAATCTAAATATAGTATATAAAATCATACATTGCAATGTCCTACCTGCAAATGAATACTTGAGCTTCAGTCATAACAATACAAGAGCACACAATAGATTCAAACTCAAGGTTGACTGCACCAAACCTGACTGCAGAAAATACTACTTCAGCAACAGAGTGGTCAATGTTTGGAATACTCTACCTGACTCTGTGGTTTCTTCCCCAAACCCCAAAAACTTTAACCTTAGACTGTCTACTATTGACCTCACCCCCTTCCTAAGAGGCCTGTAGGGGGTGTGCATAAGCGCACCAATCATGCCTACCATCCCTGTCCTATTGTTTCTTTTTATTTTTCTTATGTATCTATCTCATGTATTCAAAACTATGTTTATTCTTATACCTGTATCTTGTAAGCGATTGACAAATCAAATAAATACTAAAAAAAATACTAAATCGCAGAAAAAGAAGCACAATTCCAGGGCCTTTTGGAAACCAAGAAGGAAATTTGATGTTCAGATGGAAGTGGGGTAATGAGACAGATCTGCAGTGAAATCTCAACTGATATTTAGGAAAAGGACAAAAGCTGATTTAATGGATTGTTTTAAAAAGGTCTTGCTTGTGCATAGTGTATTATGGAATTATTGGTTTTGGTAATTTGGAAAACCAGGTTCTGATCTACAAATCTGGAAAAAAATAATCTCATAAGTATTATGTTCCCGAAAAGAAAAAGAATAGCAAACAAGAAAACATGGAAAAAACAGTCTTTGCAGTTATTTAATTTCCCTCCTGACAATTGAATGGTAGGTTAGGATGTGTGCACTCTGCCATGTGGTCAACACACTAATTTAAATATCCTAATTGAAACATTATAAAGGGAGATAAGAGCTGCTGTTATTTACCTAATTAATTAGATAACACAATTAACTTGAGAATGTAGTAGCAATATTACACTTATGTAACTACTAAAACAATCACTCTTCAAGAGTGAAATGCATACAAAGGTTATTCTTCATCTAGTTTACAAAACAGATTCAAAATAATTAGTAAGCTCAAACCATGCTTTAGGATCAGTTGTTGCATATAAGAGGATTAATAAACAAGGCATTTGAATCTTCTTGGTGGCTAATCAATTAAGTTAGTTTAAGTGTGTATTCCTTTATTCCCATAAGTTAACCCTTTCCTTTGAATGAAAAAGAAGTCCATGGAATACACATTTTCCTTCTTTCTTCTACCTGTATCATTTCCAAGCTGTTCCAAAGATCCTCACAACCCTTTGGATTTAGGAGATTTATATGAGGTACAATAGTGAGTGATTATTAGATTTACCATCCAAATTTATTCTGCTGACATGTGAACTTAACTAGATAAAAATAGTTCAAACTATTTCAATGTGTTTTGCTTTTGTGCCAAAATCAAAAGTTTTCCAAAACATTCAGTTCTCATAAATATTTTTTATCAATTCTACATTGAATTTTCCATATATATTTTTCAATTATTATGTTTATTGACTATGCATTTGTCTAATTATCACAACATGGATATTCTTTCCCCAGAATAAATATAAATTTTACAGGAATAGCAGAATCTACGGCTGCATGAAATATAGATATATATTGGATAGACAAATTGAAATCAAAGAATCTCTCACTGAAATCAAGGGGAAAGCGGATCACGTGGAAATTATACAATGAATGAAATTATAAGAAATGCAACTGAATGCTATTTAATACTTAAAGTATTGAATGAATGAGTAATAAAAGAAATTTTAAACATGAAATAATAAAATGAAATAATGTTTGTACATTCAAGTTATATGAATTCTTACCTGGGAGTAAGACCCTACCTACATTTAAAAGATATAAAAAGTAAGCAATGTTTTGGGGGAATTTATTAAAAAAAAATCTTGCAGTATTTTAAACGAAACAGGTTTTGAATGTTGTTCTAAATATTAATACTCTACTACTTTCACTGGGCTTTCAAATTCAGTTCCTATAATAACAAGACCACTTTCAGTAGACATATAATTGGGCACAGCATCAGGCATGTCAGAATTCATGGGAACTGGGCAGATATGAAAGGCTTGAATAAATAAGAAAAAATAAATATTGCCAGAAATCCTGTGGGAGGCCAGTCCTATAATGAAACAGGCCTCAAGTCCAGAATGCTGTGGAAACAATTATGTAACTTTATAAGTTTGGATGTTCTACATCAGGGGTGTCAAACTCACATCGTCATGGTGTAATTACGTGACATATCACAACTTCACAACTTGTGGGCCACAAGTTTGACAGCTCTGTTCTACATACTTCAAGCTATCTTGCTAAAATCACCAATATTATTATATTAGCAACTACTTATTGCTAAATATTGAGAGTAAAATTTGGATGTTAACACCATTGATTGTATGTTCATCATAGAATGAACATGGGTATCTACTCTTTTTATGTTTTGTTTCAAACAACAAAATTATGCCATGGAGAAAATATATGATTTTTTTTTTCTGCTTCCCACACATTTTGCGAAAAGTTTATATTGAAACTTCTTTCAAGGAAGAAGATAATTTTGATGGATTTCCATGTGGAGTATACTTTTCTTATTTTAGTTATGTGCCCAAGGTATATGTTTTTGTTCTCTTTTTATTGTAAATCATTTCTTCAGATATCTACAGCCTTTTAGCCTTTCAATGCTTCAATTAAATCTCATGGGAAGAAATCAGAAGGGGATTCTTCCCATGAATTTTTCACAGTAGGAAGTGTGGGCAGTCAGAAAGGCTTCAGAATGATGGAGGGTATAGAACAACAACAACAACAAAAACCCCACCCACTCATAACATCCTGTACCATCTGCAGAAATAAACTGAAAAACACTGCAATGTGAGGTTTGAAAGAAATTCTCAAACAGCCCCAGAACAAGATTTAAAAAACAACAACCCAGAAGACTCTTTTAAGAACCTGCAGGGCAGGTATCAGTAAACATTACAAGAAAATTTCATGGAGCTGTATCTGACTTGACAATTTATAGATATAGAATACTAGCTCTAAATAAGCCTGATAAGGTGCTCAGATAAGCTCACAGATACTGGAGGCTAATTTAACTTTTCCTATGGGATCCCTGAACATTAACACAGCCTGGATTATAACCAAAACCTGTTGAATTCAGAGGATAGAAACTGGCATAGTTCAGACACCTTCCTGAAGCTTCCTCTGACACCATTCATTTAATCAACAATCTAGTAAAATATGTCCTTGTGTTGTATTAGAGTAGACTTAAAATACAATCAAATATATTAAGCAACATGAATTTTGTACAGTATTAATACACACATTATTGTTAAATTATATCCAGTGTATTCTAAAGTTGCCAGTTGACACAAATAAGTGCACTGTTTACAAGAATTAAAGAGTTTGAACCAAAGAAAGCAAAGCAAAGAACAGAGCCAACTATAGATTTACAAGCACTTGGTGTAGTCTTCCATAAATTTGATTTTCATCCATAGTCTTCTGGCCATCACATTCAGCAATGAGTTTGGATTAATGGTACAGGATTCATGAATCCTTTTAGGGTATCATGGTGGTGGTATTTCTGTGCATCTGAGTGGTCAGATGGGCAATTATCTTCTTTGTGAGAATTATTTTACTTTGGCAAATGCAGATTTGTTTGCTTGTAAGCAGAAGGATGATATGGAGTTTTTATAAATTATATTCAATTAATCTACTGAAATTGTGTCAGCCTCAACAACTTTAAGTTCCTATCTCCCCCTATGCATCCTGCTCCCTCCCTTCCCTTCTTTCTTTTATTTTTTATTGTAATTCCATTTTTATTGTTCTAGAAGTATTTATCTTTTATGGCTTTAATGCTTTTAAGGCTGTAAGCCACCTAGAGTTGGTTTGCAACAAGATGGGCATCAAATAAACAAATAAACCAGATGTGTGGGCTTTAATCCTAGGATTCATTCCCGGGAAGTGAATTCCATAAATCTTAAACTTTCTAAGATTGAGAAATACTGATCTAGTCTGATACACTGCAATACTAGATTTGGCACAAGATGAGACAAAGCAGTAGACATAGGTGGAAAAGTTACTTCAAAACATTGCTTTCATTAAAGTGATTCATTATCTTGGATATGATATGTAATGTTAGGGGAGGATTGTTATAAGAACCACAATTTTGGGAGAAATGGATCAGCAGATGAAGTAGATGAAACAGTATGATGACAATTTATTTTGAAGGCGAATGCATACATGTAAGCCAGGTAAAGAGAGAAGTCAACCATGAAATCAAATCCAGAGTAGAGGGCAGTAAAACAGAGATAAGAAACTGTAATGCAGCAAGTCACGTTTGATGCAGCAACCTAACAGTCAATGAAAGGAGAGCTGAAATGGTACATTATAGAATATATCTGACAAAAGACTTAAAAAAAAAAAGGCTAGGTATGGAGTGCTCCTGATTTTTCCCATTTCTACACATCACTTTAGCTAAGGTACAGCTGTGCAAATGAATATATGTGTTTTCAGTGATGCTTAAACAATTGTATTTCGTAAACCTTTTGCATGTGAAGATCCTCTGTGTATTGCATGTTTCACGAAGCATTTAATTATCACATGAAATCCCAACCCCCTCATTTGTATCAGAACTAAGGAAAAGTATTTTTGCTTGGTAGGAATAAGGGAGTTTATTGAAAAGAACTGAGGCAGTAGTTTATTGTAGCTGTTACTTTTTCAAATTGTTATAGTTAAATCACAATTTTTTACCATCTAAACTTCCAAGAATATACTATTCCATGGATATGGGTGGAAGAAAATACCAATAGCTTAACACTGTTTATTAAGTTGTGATTGTATTTGTCTAAGAACACTACTGCATTTCCACGGCTCATTAGATCTGATAAATCCACTTCTGTACATGATCATTAGAGCTGTAAATCCACTTCTGTACATGATCATCATTCTGTAATTATGACTAAGAGGCATTTTAAAAAATTATTTTAGGAAATCAAATAGCATACATAGCGTTCCCCTGTGTTGTACATAGTTGTACAAAGATTCGTAAGATCCTTTGGGTATTTCCTGATCTGGACTCTGCTTTTAACTGATTTGCCTTTGAACTAATATACTAATAATCTCTTCCATTTGCAATCAGCCCTGAGCTTTATTAGAACCATAGCTTAACCTTTTTTCCTTTCTATTTCATTTTGGCTCAGTGACTTAGACTATGTTTTCCAATTAGTTTACCAAGTGCATTTTTTTTACATCCAACTTAATAAAGTTAGATTTTTTTACAAAAAAAAAAAAATCCATATCCTGGCTAACACTGCTTATAGCTATTTGCAGTTTGGTTTCTCCATCAGTGTCCCAGATCATTTATGTTGGCACTGAGCCATCTACAGCACAGAAGGGCTACATTATGTTAAAGTATCTGTCCTGGAATTTAGCATTCATGGTTATTTAAAGCTAGATATAGATAATCTGGGTTTTTCTTCCAAAGGCCCAGCTGCATTCATTTAAATGATTACATATCTAGCAATGTCTGATTATGCTTGCTAGCATAAAACACAGCTGCATTCATTTAAGACATTACATGCTGAAATGTGTACTTCGGTCTTTCAAAAATTAGAAAGGATTTTTGTATGGATCAGATTTGGTCATTCAAGTGTGGCTTTATTATAAGCTTTTAATAATTCATTTACTTCCCCCTGCTACTGCTACTGCTTCTGTTATTGTTTTTCCAGACTGGAACACATCTTTCTGCTGCATGTTTGTTTGTTTGTTTTCCATTGCAATATCATATATTGCATGAGTGCATGAAATATGACTTACTTGTGTGAGGCAGGTGAACATACCACCAGTAAGTGGCAATTGCTTTTATAATTTGGAATTTATACGCAACCAGGGTTTTAAACTGCCTCACTTCTTTAAAACAACTGTGTACATTCATTAGGTGATGGCAGTGGGATTAAAATTTGCACTTTACAGTAGTCTGGTTAAGGGAACGGACATCGCTCACTCCTGATCTAAGCAGATAAGGTGCCCCGGAGGGGAAAGAAGAACCCTATCATATCATCTTAGAATTACTAGGAAATAGTGTTGTTCAATCAAAAGCAAGATTCAGTCCTGATAGCAAAAAAGGATTCTGCTATGAGTTTAGCATGCTCAAGCCTTTTTCCTTTTGGCACTGAATAGCAATTCAGAATTCAGTTATGTTTTGTAGTCCCTAAATATTATGAGGTCTGAATTAGACAAGCAATCAGGCCAAATTTCAAATACAATCAAATGTGTTCTTAGAATAGGAAGCAAGAAAGGCTTCTAAAGAGAAAATGCTGGTAGACAAATAATTGCATCTTGTTTCTTAGGTCTAAGATTCAGTGACAAAACTCACGTCAGTTGGAAACATTTAAACAATGATTTATTTTTGTCAGTTAAGCACTGGCCTTCAGTGCCCTTCATTTCCTTCATTTTACATCACTACAGCTGGTTCAGAATGCAACAGTGATAAGACAGAGTAATAACTTCATCTCAAGCAGCCATATGGCACTATGCTCAGAGAAACCACACTAGGTGTCAGGCCTGTCCCAGCTTGGGCAATTAGGAAAAAAGATCCTCAACTCCATTTGCAGTGAAAGGTACACTTTTACTAAAGCCAAGTGATTACAGTGTAGGAAAAACCAGACCTAAGGATTCTTGTGTAAAACCGTTATTTTCCCCTTCTCCTAGGCCTTCCCTCCTGGATTTCTTACTAATGTACAATAAAATTCAAATTAGTTGTTTTGGTAACAGTTTTGAGGTTGGGTGCCTCTTTGATAAATGTTCATATTCAATTCCCATGCCTGTATTCTTGGATTGTGTTAGGAATATAAGTCACCTAACAGGTTTTTGGGTTAGAAATATATAAACCAGGATAGTCATTTTAATACTGTCTCTTTAAGAGAATCCTAAAAGTGTAATTGGGTGTGGTTTCTCAAACGGACATAAGATGGAGCCAGAAACCTGGATTTTTTAGTCTTAGTCTCAGAAGAGAGTGTGTCTCAATGAGAGTCTGTTTCCTTCTGTTGGAGAGGATTGTCGTTCCTCCTAATGGACTGTTATTCATGGATTTGATGTAAGTCTGTTACTGAACTGTTTTTATTTATTTATTTATTTATTTATTTATTTATTTATTTATTTATTTATTTGATTTGATTTGCCAATTGTTTACAAGATAATAAGTATAAGTGTATACATAGTTGTGAATACATGAAATGGATACATATAAGAAAAATAAAAGAAGAAGAGAAACAATAGGACAGGCGGTAGGCACTTTGTTATGCACGCCCCTTTTTGACACTGGACTTTGTTATTGGATTATTCCTGGACTAAAAACTGACTGATCTTACCTGTGAATGACTTTGGACTGCCTATTTTGAACTTTGCTTAAACCTTTATTGAAAGTAAAAAACCTACATTTACTGTACAGTGTATCTGTGTGCTGTGTGTGTATTATTCAAACACTACTCTGAAATACGTCTCTCTGTATGCGCTCATTCTCCTAACAGGGAATTCCCTCAACAGATTGTTCAGCTGGTGTCTCTGGTTGTGTGATGACCCAGTACAAAGGCAATACAGTCAAATAATAAGTAGGAGTCCCTTTATTTGCTCCAACTTTGTCCTCAATGTCCTGGTTACCTTCTGGGCTGAAGAAAAACTCTCCCAGGAAAAGCCTTTGGCTGCAGAGATTCAAGTCTAAAACATTGTCAACAAAAACTGTAACTATAAGTACAATAAAGGCAAGATGAGGTAATTAGTTTGGCAGGGCAAGAGAAGGAATTCCAGATGTGAAGGAACAGTAGTAATTCAACCTGGGAGGATGCCAGGAACACAGAAATTAAAGTCAGCACAAGATAAACTCACGTTTGTTCCCAGCAGAAGTCGCACTCACATCTTTTTTAAATTCTCTTCCCAGGTGTGCCTAATGAAAATAATTAGGGCCCTTTTCTCCGCCATAAGCCACACAACCCAAATTGCTCTCTTCTCCGTTCCTCCCTGCGTATTCTAGGATGAAGAGGAGGTGGGCTTGGGTCTTCCTCTGAACTTCCTCTCCCTTGTTCCACCTCTTTCCTGCTCTGCCCAGCTGTACTTCCCCAGTTTCCTCCACAACCAACAGATCCACACTCCCACTCTCTGTCAGCTGTTCATCTCTGCAGATTCAGACTCCGAGAAAGGGGCATGACAGGTTGGCACTTCTGGTTCCTGTCATTCCCACTCCTTGCATCCCCCCTTCCCTCCCCCCTCCTCCTCTACTTTATGGCAGGCTGCCATCAAAGCAAAGTAGGACTGAAGCAGTGCGATCTTCTTTCTTTCGGCATTACCAGTTTGGTAGTCCTGGCAGGATTTCCTACATGTCCTCTTATTAGAAATGTTACTTTTTCAGAGCAGGATAAATGTAACAGTTGCTGCCCCTCTCTGGAACAGCAGTCTTTAATTTATGATTAGCTTCTTCTTTCTAACTTTTAGGAAGCTAATAAAAATCTGATTGTTCCACCAAGGCAGAAGGCTAGATTGCTGTAATTGTCTCTCAGATGTGAGAAGGTGTTCCTTTATTATCTCTCATTCTTTTATTAGTGACTGCTGGTTCCATAGGAATATTTCTAGCTGTTGATTCTTAACTGATGATAGGTTTGTAATCCCAATTACATATTGGGCAGTTCTCTGCTGCTTGGAGTCAACAGGTTGGATTTCTGTAAGAAAATAAATAAGTAAATAAAATTGCTTCCTGTTATGAAAAGGAAATGAAGCTGTCAAGAGAAAAAGGGAAGCCAAAGCTTCTTAGTTGAGAAGATGGAGAAAACTGAGGGAAAACTGGGAATCATTCTACCCTCAGCAATTTGTAACATCTTGCCATTTCTGAAGCTAGTCCAATCATGCTGTCCCTATTTGCTGAGTCTGCAGTACCAGAAGCTGCATTTTGTGTCAGCAAATCACAAGAGATAGCTTCTGGCAGGGCTAATACAGTAGAGCCCAGCCAACCTACTGAAACTGTGTGATAAAAGAAATGTTAAAGGTCTACTGCCTACAAAGTGGATCTTTTCTAAGACTTAATAAAAAAAGGAGAGATTTAGTAGTGCATTAGAAATGTAATGGTGTTTGTCAGTATGGGCCAAACAAACACATATAATACTACAGCCTCTCTTGTTCAGAGGATGATAAATCTGTGTTTTAGGGATAAGACACTGTCTCAATTTTTCTTTGATCTTCTATAAAAGTTGTGGCTTTTCAGAAAAGCTAAACTTGTGCACAATTTCATTTTGTTAATCCCCACATACCAAAGCAGTAGACAAGTTGGGTGAAAGAGTGGCAGGGTAAAATATACTCCCAGTTCTTTTTTGCTATGCAAACTGCTGAATGATTTAGTAAAGGTCTAATGGCTTTACATTAGGTATTTATCACAAATATTAACAAAACCATTAAGTCCAATTAATCAAATTACATCCCAAGGCATTTTCCAACGAAATCATTTGGAAAGATGAAAAGAGACAAAGTGAAAACCTGGGTGCAATTTATTTACTGTTTAGAAGTTAGATGATGCTGATGGTGCATTGTATTATGTGTGTAATAGTTAAACTGCCAGGTATTGGATTCAAATATCAGCTCAACCATAAAGTTAATAAGATAGGTCTAGAGTACAAATATCCAAGTATCCACAATTAAAAATCAGCTCAGGATTGCCTGGAAAGTCTTTGGATGAATCTGGAAAAACTATTACAGTTTTTTCATTATATGGGCCCGAATGTGGACAATTTATAAAGGTATATTTGTGATTTTCATAATGTGGCTTGTTGATTATTATACTTTTAGCCTACAAAGGCTCATCAGTATTTTGTCACTTCTTCCCCACATGCAAGGCTCAGAACCAATGGATCACGTCAACTCTTTGTTATTGCTTTGTCACTGCTCTTTGTTATTGACAATTTACCTCTGCTTTGCTAACTGGGATCATGGTTTTGCCCCAGAAAAATGCCGCCATGGCGACATGAGTTTGATACCGCTGCTTTAGACTCTAAGATACCTATTGACAAACATTCTTGATAGCAAATTCATGCTAAGAATTGTTATTTTGGCATTAGATGCATAACACAATTCAAGTAGTAAACAAATAATTTGGGATTAAATATTTTGGTACACAACTTCATTTTAGCAATTATAAAGCAAACATAATCCTAAAGCATAAAGGAGCCAGTCTGGTATAGTAGTTAAGGTACTAGCCTAGAAACCAGGAGACTGTGGGTTCAAGTTCCACCTTAAGTATGAAAATCAGCAATTTTGGGCCATCATTCTTTCTTAGCCCAACTCATCAGGTTTTTGTTGTGAGGAAAATAGGAAGAAAAGGGAGTGTTAGGTATGTTCTTTATCTTGAGTTATTTATAACATAATAAAGATAGGATAAAGATATAACAAATAATTAAATAAATGAGTAAGTAAAGCAAGTAAGTAAATAAGTAAATAAATGGGTAAGTAAAAATGATAATCTTATTCACCAAGAAATGTTAATTCCTACATATTTAATGGTGAAAATCTGACAGGGATTATTTCTATAATGAAAGGTCCTCATTTCTGAATGTTTATTTTCTGGTTCCCAACTGCAGAAAGTTTGGTAAATCCTAATTTAAAATTACTTAAATCAACTTGCCTAATAATTAAATAATTATTTAATTATAATTAAATAAATAATAATTTATATATGTATAATAATTTAAGATATCACTTGTCTTTATGCGCAAAGCATAAATATGCACCCATGTCAGAAATATTCAAATTTGTAATATAAATGTAACTAAAGACTACTTAGCAATACATTGAGTAAAAATCAACTACCTTAAAGACATATTGAATAGATTAATGCTTAACTCTACTCCAACAGTAGAGTTAACAATGTCTGTTGTTTTTCTGTTCATTTTTTCTATATATAAATAAGAAATACAAAATTTGCCATACAATTTTTATGTTGTCTATTAATCAGAACATCTTTAAAAGGGAAGTGCTACTAATATAACATGCTTTAATTTCAAGAAAATATTTGACAAAATACCCATGGCATTCTGATTATTTATGTACTTGACTTATATGCCACCCCAATCCATATATAATAGGGGTAAAATGATATAACAATATAGACAGGCATCACTTTGGCATAGTGGTTAAAGCATTGGGCTAGAAACTGGGGCACCTGCATTAAATATAAAGTCAGCTAGGTGACCTTGAGCCAGTTACTCTCTCTTAGCCAATAGGGAGGAGATAACGGCAAACCACATCTGAAAACATTCAAAGAAACTGTCCAGGAAGTTACCCAGAGTCAGCAATGATCAGGATCCATAATAACAGTAACAACTAATCTCTAGCACAAGGTCTAACTCAGAGAGTGAACATTAACCGGAGGAGACAACAAACATACTCAGATTTATGAAGGGCTAGGACAATCTGATTATTAAAGTACTGAACTGCATATTAGATGACATGACAGTTAAATGAATGGTTTATTGGCTCATCAATGGCAATACATCAAATAGCAGAGATAGCTTAGGGGTCCTGGGTCTAAACTTTATTATTTTTTTAGTATTACTTTAATAAAAAATAAAGGAGATTTTTTTATCAGATTTGCAGAGGACATTAATTAATATCTAAGGGACAGAAGATTATATTAGAAATGGCCTGAAAATATTAACAGAAACACGTGTTGTCAACATAAAAATGAAATATGAAGAAACTTATTATGAAATATCAGTGTGAATTAGGAGACCATGTGTCATAAAGAGTCATGGAAAAACTTGAACTCTTTATTCTTAAGACAATATTGAACATGGATCTGATGGCACTCTATAAAGACTTGAAAAAAGATGTCTCAGAACAAGGTCAAGATTTGTCCTCTATCATTTCAGAAGGTAGACCAGAGAGAAATTTTTAAGTAAGTAAATTGTGATTTAATATTGGGTGGAGGGGATCCAATAATAAAGAGGGGTGAAATAATACCCTTAGATGTGGGATTTTCCTCTTTATTAAATATGTCAGTTTGAAGCTAGCAGCAGCTACTAGAATTTCTCTACTATGAATTCCTCCACTGATCAGAACCAGTCATATTTGATTCAATTAATATCCCCTTGCAACTGCCTGAATTTTGATTCCATTAATAAGTACAAAAATATTTCATTCAGGAGAAGTTTGCCTTCTTTTTGAAATAATTTTGAAAGCCATTTTTCTCCTATCAAACTAAGTGCAATCTCATAAAGGAAAAAAATATCCAAATAAATTTTCTCCTAGGTAAAACAACTCCGTAAGATCCAATCGTCAAAACAATTGTTACGTTATTATCACATTGTTTTTTTTCTATCTTTCTATACAGAATTATTTTATTGTGCTTTTACTCAGTTGAGTAGTGGTACTTTAAGGCTGCTGAGAAACTGTTTCTTTGCTGGTATCTTTGCAAGTAGGCTCAGGCAAAATGCTATCTTACTTGAGGTCACTGAAAAATTCAAGAGACTGTTTGCTAATAAAAAAGCAAGAGTTTGGCATTGTACAACACACTTCCACAAACAAACAACTTGTGTATCCCAATATCCCACTCTGACTCCAGAGGTAATTAGCCCTCACAGACACGAGCATTTTACCCATAGGCCCAAACACAGAACTTTCTGATGGATGGAAGCCAAGAAGGTACCTAGCTGAACTAACTTGAAATTTTCACTCAATAACTCATCATGTACAATACTGAGAATGGGCCTACAGGCAAAAGAAAAAAAGAAAAAGATAAAAGAATACCTTACAGAAAGAAGCACATGAAGAAGACCAGCACTGCTCAGTGGGAAAGAGCCTCTGGCAAAATGTCTTCAAATAAGGAACTGCAACACTTGATTTATGATTATATTGCCGTTTTTTAGTTAAGAAATATCAATTTGGTAAACCAATACAGGTACAACCATAATTGAGCCCAAAATTTATGTTGCTAAGTGAGGCAGTAACAGATTTGCACTCCATTTTATGCCTTTTTTTTTGCTTTATGTTTAATCAATTAATAATAGTATGAAGCTTTCTAGATCAAGTAATTTGTCCCAAACATAAAACTGGTGCAGTTGTCAACATGGAGAACAAGACACAGTTCTGGTAAGCATGTAGCATTTGTGGATTCTTCTCTGATCTGGACACAAATGATAATATTTGTGGGGGACAGAGTAGATAAGTGGTGTCAAACTGGTGGCCCACAGGTTGAATGCATCATGCGCAAGCCATGTCCACCTCAGGTACCATGGATGGGAAAAATGTCATGAAATGTCACATGATGGCAATGAATTTAACCCCAAGGATTAGATGAACATGGAGATAATTAATTCAAGAACAATTTCTCAAGGGCGCAACTTCCTCCTGGCACATTGAAAAAGTTTTAAGAGAGTTCATGTGTGATATTTGCTTTTGTGATATATTGAAAAATGAAAAGCAGAGAAACTACAGCTACTGAAATATTACTTGTTTGGTAATTAGTCATTAAGGCCTTCTTTACCCTTATACATTCATAATCAAATCAATATTTACACTTTGCAAAATGTGTACAGGAACTTACAGATTTTTTATAGATAGTATTGTAAAAGCCAGATTAATGTTTGATGGTGTCCTTGTCTGGATTTGAAAATTAAGCAAACTTGGGACTGGTTTGACTTTGACAGTAGATATACAAGCCTTTCATTTGGACTGGAAATATCCTGGAAGAATAGAAAGACAAATAATTTCTTTACTTCATGGCAGTGTCAAGTCTCAGATTGGAGACTTTGGCAATTGATTGCCAAACAATCAGATATTATCAAAGAGGAAAATTGGAGAACATCTTTGAGTTTTAAAGATACTTCCTAGTTTCAGACATAAATTGACCCATATATTCAGAAGCTGTGTCTTTCTAGTTTTGCTACCCTTGAAGATATAATTCAAGAACTAGAGATAAATTATAACTGTCCGGCTGACCTCATATGGCAGCATTGGCCGCTGAGTTGTATACAATAAATGATGAAACACTATAATCTAATTTATGGCATCAGATAAATTCTGAATAATTATATTATTTTAATTCATCTACCCATGCCACTCTTTTAAGGTATCAAAAACTAGCTCATTTATCAATAGTATAAGGTAAAGACTTTCAACATTTCATTGGCTATCTTTCCTGAGTAATATCTACTTTTCTCATTTTGGTAGGCAGGCTGCTAAATCTCATGTATAATTTATCTACATTCCGCTTCATATACATATTAGCATTGTAAACTAGAATGATTTGCATCTTTGACTGAATAGATTTTCATTATGTTAACAATATACCATTCTGGACGAGCTTAAAGATAAGTCAGATCTCTTTCTTTGATTGACATATTGACTGAGGAGGAGGCCCAGTGGTGGGATTCAATTCTTTTTTACTACCAATTCTGTGGGCGTGGCTTGGTGGGTGTGACAGAGGAAGAATACTGTAAAATCTACGGTCAGAAATGGTATTTGCCAGTTATCCAAACTACTCAAAATTTCCACTACCGGTTCTCCAGAACTGGTCAGAACCTG
This sequence comes from Notechis scutatus, assembly GCF_049901735.1. NCBI lineage: Eukaryota > Metazoa > Chordata > Lepidosauria > Squamata > Elapidae > Notechis > Notechis scutatus. The sequence goes on along the minus strand of NC_142009.1, from coordinate 254,783,700 downwards.
CTGAATACCACCTTAACTGGTGGAGGCTTAATTGTTGCAGTGATTTGCATGTAAGATGCTGGTAGTATTGCCAAGTAGTTTCTTCTTCCAACATATTCTGTTCAAATGATCTTTAGTTTGCACTAATCCCTGCCTGTGTTAGGTAGGAATTGAGTAAGAACTCTAAGTATGGATTTCACTCTCACTTTTATTTTTGGGTGGAAATATATTCACCAAATATGTCCACTTTCCTATTACCTGCATTTCTGACAAACCTCTTGGTTATGTAAAAGAACAAAGGGTTCAATTAAGCTACCTTAATAACTCATAATGATTCAAAGTGGAAGCCAAAACTCTATTATGAATCAGCACATGGAAAAGTTTAAGAATGAAATGCAAAATTCAGCAAAACGTTGAGTAAACTTTAAATAATGCACATATCATCACTTTTCATGCATAATAGCCCTGAGAAGATTTTGGTTTTTATGCCAGCCTGTAATGTACATCATAATGAGGAAATTCGGAGGTCACAAACAAAACAACCCAGAAAGGGCAGTATGTCACAAAATGTTCATTTTTAGCAATACTAAAATGTTAATTTATTACAAAAACTGACATCCCTACCAATTACTTCAAGACTTGGATCTCCACCCCACCCATCAGACCTCAAGAGATAATGCCATGCTACAATTTCAATCTATTAAAAAAAAAGGATTTACCAGAATTGATGAGAAAACAGAACACAGAAGGCACAATGTTCATACATTTTATCTGGACAATGAAACAGCATCTATATACCTAAGAGAGAGAACTCCAGTTTAAAATGAGTTATTTTAAGGGTCTTGCTACAGGCTGCCTTTTTTTTCCCTTAAGGGATCCACTAAATTCTTCTTTTTTTCTTTCTACTTGTGAGGCTGAAACACAATAGGGCAAAATAAGGTTTATTGCTTTTCTTTGATAATAATAATTAAAGGAGGAAAAACCTATTGGCTTTCTTTAAGTAACCTGCAAAAGTTACTCAAGGGGAAAAAATCTAATGTGATTTTCTGGGGCAGGGAGAGCTATTTGAATTTCATACTTTCAGATTTATGGTATAGGTTCTCTCACTAATTAATGGGTACCACTTTATCATTAAATGTGTTGTGCTTTTTATTATGCAGATCCCAATTTCTCAATGCTCTGAATAATTTATAATAAAAATTATTGTTAAATATATTCTTCTATAAAATCTTTTGACATCAGTGCCTAGCAAAGTTTGCACTAATAATATTGCAAATTGAAAAAAAGTTCTTCATTATTCTGATGGAATTATTTTCCATAGGAAAATTTATTTTTCAAAACAGTAAATAAAATATGACCAAAACAATCTGGCTCCTATGGATTTTCCTCTATTCTTCTCCAGTTTGTGCACAGTCAAATAATAACTAGAAAGACACATAATCAGACAGAACAATGACTCTGAATTAGCAATAATGAAGATCACACCTGAGCCACATCATTTTCAGTCTGAAGTGCACAACTTGGTTACATAGGTAGTCCTTGCAACATGTTGAAAAAACAAATAGGGGGCCTTTGAGCAAGGGGCAAAGAGCCATCTGGTTGGTATCACCAAAGGTATCAACCAAGATCTCAATAAAAGCATCCCACATGAATGGCTGTAAGTATAACATACAATCTGGGTAATGCAAAAAATGTGTAAATTGTTAAATTAACTCAGATATTCATGCAAGATTTATTAAGGAAAAAAGGGAAATTTATTTTCTAATGAGAGTAGAAATTTTTAACCAAAATCAGTTGTTTTTTTGTGTGTCAACTAATCCTGTTTGAAAATATTATATGGTTTATCCATACCAGTTTAAATTTTGCTTACAAAAGCAAAAGTATCCTATAATTGACTGATATCACAATAATTAAGCAAAACTTCAGACCACTAGTACTGGAGTAATAAACCTGCACCTAGTTGTTCAAAATAAGACACCACATCTGAATTGCACAACTATGCTCGTAGTTGCTGCTGGATGTAAGAGGGGACATATTTCTGCAATGGAGGGGAAAAAAATTCTATCAATTCTAAGCAAGGTTATGCCCTATAAAAAAAAATCTAGCTTAAATAAGAAGAGTTGAGCTAAAGGATAACCATAAAAATAAACATAGTTAGAATATGATGTGCTGTTAGAAAAATGGAATCTCAAGAATGCAACTGAAGTTTGCATGTATGAGATGACTGATTAGTGTAATTGTTAAATGCATCTTTTGCATAATGTGAGACACAAAATTTTCTTAACTAGGATACGAAGTCAAAAATCTTCATTTCTCATAATTATGCCTTTTTCTTTGTTATAGTACATGATGATCAACTGAGTTTTTACCCATTTCATTCTTGATTTCAGCATCTTCTACCAGTATGGGTATCTCATTACTGTGATCAAACATACTGAGAGCTAAATACAGCTTGTACATTTTTTTGAGAAAATTATGCATTAGGATAGGATTTCTACAATTTATAGCAATGAATTATTTTTGTAGCTGGTCCAATAACTAAATTCTAAATTAGTACTTCTTAGTAAGCTAGAAAAAAGTGGAATAGATAGCACCACCACTAGATGGACTGGCTGACAAACCGTACTCAATGAGCAGTCCTTAATGGGTCTAAGTCTACATGGAGGGAAGTAAGCAGTGGGTACCATAAGGTTCCGTCTTCGGCCCAGTACTCTTCAATATCTTCATTAACGACTTACATGAGGGAATAGAAGGGGAACTTATCAAATTTGCAGATGATACTAAGCTGGCAGGAATAGCTAACACCCAAGAAGATAGTCTCAAGATCCAGATGGATCTTGACATACTAGAATACTGCTATTGTTTAGTTATTTTGAACATAATTTCAGGACACTAACTCACAATCATAAACATTTTATTAAACATGGTGTTAAAAAATTCTAGCACATTTAAAAAGAATAAATCATGAAAATAATCTGAAAAGCACAGCTATCCTAGCAGACAGTATCCTTATTTCAAATGATCAAGCAAAATGAGGCGATGAGGAAATTCACAATTAGATTATTGCAAAGAAATTGTGCATTTTTAAAAAATGCAGAATCAATTTCTTTGGTTCATGTAATTCAGAAAATGGCTTCCAGTACTAATCATTTATATATTTATTTGATTGATTATTTTTATCCTGCCTTTGTTACTTTTTAAATAATTCAAAGCATGAACATAGCTAATATTCCCTCCTCTTCCTATCCCCACCCCCACCCCAACAACTCTTGTGAGGTGAGTTGGCTGAAAAAAGGCTGACTGGCCCAAAGCCATTCAGCTGTCTTTCATACCTAAGGGAGGACTAGAACTCCTGGTCTCCCAGTTTCTAGTCTGGTGCCTTAACCATTAGGCCCTAACTACTAGGCCAAATAACTCAGAGTGAAAGCCCTTCAAATAATTCAAGGCTAGGCAATTTAAAGCAACCTACTTGAATTTCAGTACAGCTGAGAAATAATTAACAGGCTTATAGTAGATACATGGTTAGGAAGCTGTATGATAAAAACTAGCTTCAAAGGCCTGTAACTGAAGGAAACTAAAATCTGGGCAAGGCGGAGATGGTTTGGCTTATTAAAAGATATCATACAAAAATGAGGAGAAGCTCGGGGACTAGTGAGAAAGCCTCACATCAAGCTAACTGTCTCTTCTTTCTCATTTCTCCCTGAAAGGAAATTCAAACATTGGTAGACTGGTCCACACTAGCTTACTTTTCCTAAACAGATGTGAAGGGCAAGAAACAGGGGAATATACTTTGTGGCCTCCATCATACACACTGAGCACCATTGTGAACTCATTGCAATATGGATTGCAATTTCTGAAACACATAGGAGGAGCATGGAAGATATGTAGCTTAGCTTGCATTGCACAGCGGCCCAGAGACACATCCCTCTCTAGCAGGAGAAAGAAGAGGAGGAAGAAAAAAAAATAGCTAGAGTAATGGCTAGGAAAAGAGAAGAAAAGAGAAAGGTTATCACAGGAAGAGGCAGCATAAGGAGATAGTAAGAGATAAAGCTTTAAAACAAGAAATAAAAGGAAGAAAACATGACACTGTTGTTTTTTCCCCCACAGCACTTTGCCCAGCTGGAGTTCTACCCTTTGAAGCTCACAAGGAAGCATAACTTGGAGTGTGCAAGGAAACGGGAAAATTAGCAGCAGTGCTTAGCAAAAGTGGCAAAGAGCCTCGCTAGTTTCATTAATGAGAAAATTGCCCAGTGAATCAGCTCTGAGAGGCTTGGGGGCCTAAAACGGATTCACATCCACCAGGATGGAAGAGGTCCACCTCGGGGGAGATTACGCAGCCAGGCATAAGAGGATGAAATAAACTGCATTTACATTTGCTTTGAGCATTTTGCTAAAAGTGTTTGTTTAAGTATGTGTTATATGCATTTCATGTTTATAAGGAGACTAGCAGGCTGCTGTAGATGAACGGCTGTATCTGAGCAAGCTTCTCTGCAGGTTAGGAGGAGATTCATCCTGAGTTTTTTTATTTATTTATTTATTTTGATTTGTCAATTGCTTGCAAGATAATAGGTATAAGTATATACATAGTTATGAATACATGAAATGGGTACATGTAAGAAAAATAAAAGAAACAATAGGACAGGGATGGTAGGCACGTTGGTGCGCTTATGTGCGCCCCCTACAGACCTCTTAGGAAAGGGGCGAGGTCAATAGTAGACAGTCTGAGGTTAAAGTTTTTGGGGTTTGGGGAAGAAACTACAGAGTCAGGTAGAGTATTCCAGATATTGACCTGAGAACTCATCACTGAGTTCAATACTTAATATATTCTTCTACCTCTGTGTTACATATTCTTAGTTGGTTTTATAAAGTAAGTAGTAAAATTAGCCATGTCTGCTGAAAACTAGAGATTTAATCTTTTCCACCAATGAAGGCAAATATATGTGTCCCCCCAGAATAATGTTACAGGATCCAATCTAGGTCAGTCACTTGGACCAGAGGTTTAATCTTTCAAGCTTTTGGACTTGTGTTGGAGTCCATCTTTAGGGAACTTTTCTCTACTGGAATGTTTTCATATATGACAATGCAGGAGGGGAAGGAGAATAACCTCTTAAATATTCCTGCTTGGCAGCAGGCTTTGTTTAAAGCAAATGGCAAAGATTTCCCTGCTTAGTGGATCTCTAAAAAGCCAGATTCTTGAGCTAAATATTAGTTTCAATGTCAAAACGGAAGCTGCAATAAGAAGAACCAAATGTTGGGATCATTATATAAAATTCTCTCCTATACATTTTGACCAGGTAGAAGTGTGTATAGACTGCCAAATCCAAAATGGCTGCTTGGTAGTATTTTCTGTACCTCTTTACTTTCTTCTAGCAACAATCAAATTTTTCCAGTCCATATATATATGGTTGTTATGAAATTGAGTTTAGCAAATGTCTAATATAAATTTTGTTTCAAAAGCTCATACAGACTGCTCTGCCACAAGTTGTTTTAGATCTTGCTGATTACACACTACACTTGATCTTAGCCAAAAGACCAAGAAGCAATTGTTTAAAAATAAAAACAAAGAAGTGTTACATTACAGTCTTCAAATAGGCGAAGTATGAAAAAAATGTTCCCCACATATCTCAAATTGCCTGTCTCTGAAATAACATTCCAGCACTAAAGTAAGGCACTCACATTTATATAGCTCCTGAAATTGCTTTGTAAATTGGCCTGTATTCAAAAGGTACATTGGTGATTAGATGTGAGCTGTGTTTAACAGGAGAAAAACACCACTTATTCCTATTATTCTCCCCCAATCTTCATACTTAGACACAATTGAAAGCAGAAGTAGAAAGTGCATGTTACTTTCAGGATAATAGATAAGGATGTTGACATGTAACATCGTAATGCTTGGTCCTCCATATCCCCTCTTTAATTTTATTTATTTGTTTTTTTTAAATATATCTATTTGCATCACCTGTACCAAAGTTTGACAAAAAAAACCCATATCTACATATTGAAACCACTCAACATATTTTGAAGCAGCTAAAAAGCATCATTATTATTATTTCTGATAGCAGTGCCAAAACTATAATAGGGTAAGTAAATTATAGAATTAGTCTACGGCCTGAGGACAAAATAGAGAACACCATTCAAAACAATTAAAATTAGGTGATAACGGATTTCCGGTTTGGGTTTCTTCAGTGACAGACTGAAATCTGTGATCGTGAACGTTTTCGATCTGTGCTCACCACTGGAGTGCCCCGATCCTTTGGATTTGGGGCTGAAGCCACCCCGTAGAGGTGGTAAAGAGGGGGGAGATTGCTAGCTGAGTGGAGGGGAGCTGCATCTCTCCTCCTTGGCTGGTCTAAACTCCCTTTCCCGAAGGTGGTTGCAGCGGTGGTCAAAAATGGCCATCTCAAAGAAGAACCCGACTGGATAAGATTGTGCAGGAGGAAGACAAAGAGGAAAGCAGGACAGACCAGGCTAAACAACAGAGAACATCTACTCCTGAGTTTAAAAGTACTTAGAGGGATACTTCTGAAATAAGATTTTTAAGCGGCGAAGGAGAGAGAAAAGGAGGTTAAACCCCCCTTTTTAACCTTTATATTGACAATTACAAATGGTATGGAAAGAAATTTATGTTAATCTATTTTGACGCTAATAGGCAACTTTAAGCTGAAATCTAAGTGTCAAAAGGAGAATAAAGATTTTTTTTTTTTTTGTCATTTCAAAGCCCTAAAAAGGAGAAGAGCAGAGGCAAAAGGGTGGAACTTGGAATAATGAAAAAATGGAGTGCCACCTGGAAAAATAAAGAGGATTAACAGTGAAATTTTGAAAAGACTCCCGAGGATACATTGTAACTGAAATCTTATTAAAAGATACAGTAACCCACGGAAAGGAAAAGTAAAGGAAAGAAACAAGAAGGAACAGTCTGGGATCATTTGGTGATTTAAAAAAAAAGTTTTTGGCATTGGTTTTTTTTTTCTTTTTCTGTTTTTACTTAAAGTCAATCAGGTGGTTGTTCAAAAGTGTTTAAAATGGCATCACTCCTGGAGGAATTGAAGATGAGTCTTAAAAAACAGAAAGAAGGTTCAGAAAGGGGAGGAAGATCCTTTGGCTTCGTATTTGAATTTTTTGAAATGGAGATCCTGAACTATGAAAAGCAAAAGGAAAAGCTTCAAGAGCAAGAAGAAGGGCGGGACAAAGAAGAAGCCATTTTTAATGATCAAATAATGCAAAGTATGGTAAAAAGGGGGAAAGGGGGGAAAGGAGTTAAAAGTTTGAGATCAAAGGCAACAGCCAAAAAGAAAAATAGTTTGAAAAAGAAGTATAACAGCAAGGAGAAGCAGAAAAGAAAACTACAGAAGGGGAAATTAGAGAAAGAAGGGTATAAAAAAGGGATAAGAAAAAGGGGGAGATAGAAAGGGAAAGAACTTATGAGGGACAAAAGCAGGAAATAAAGAAAAAGGGGAAACGTACTAGGATTAAAGGGATTTGCTAACCTAGAAAACACAGACAATGGCTAAATTAAGTTAAAAGTGAGGATTCTGCAAAGGTACAAAAGATAGTGTTGTAACAGTAGAATACTGTAATGAGTTAGAAATGAAATAAGTAAATAATCTATGAGATAAAACTGTATTGTTTTGTAATGGTATGTTTATTTATAATTAATGCAATAATGAAGGGAGGGAAACATTGTAATTGTTTCTAAAGATTGATAAAATACTGAAAAGAAATGTGAAAGATATATAGGGAAATTTATACCAGTTACTAGAATAAATTTGAATAATTATTTTGCTTATTAATAGTAAATAATTTATAAGATAAAACTGTATGACTATCCAATGGTATGCTTATTAATAATTAATGTAATAATGAAGAAGGGAGGGAAACATTTCAATTGTTCTCAAAGATTGATAAATATTGAAAAGAAACGTGAAAGATTTACAAGGCTCATACCAGTACTAGAATGAATTTGAATAACTATTTTGTTTACTAATGTTTTATATATATATATATATATATATATATATATATATATATATATATATATATATATGTATATGTATATGTATATGTATATGTATATGTATATGTATATGTATATGTATATGTATATGTATATGTATATGTGTATATACACATTGTTTTTGTTATGTTTTTAGAATTTTTCTTTTTACATTTTCAAAGGGAAGTACCAAGCAGAGTCTGAATGATGAGATTTACATGAAATAAAATAGATATTAGAAATTTGAATGTTATAATTTTTGAATGCATAAATTTAATGTTTAATGAGATTTCATATGATAATAACAATAAGACTTAAAGGTGCTGCACTCCAATTGGCAATCATAGAGGGAATTTTGCTTTTTAAGAATGTTGGAAGAGAACATATGAAATTGTAAACAAGACAGATGAAAGTATAAGTATAATGAATAAATAGATATAGAAATTTAGGTAAAAGAAATACAATTGAATAAGAAGAAAATGATAATAAAAAAACTTAAGAGAAGTTGGAAAAAAGAGTAATAAGATATGAAGTTGAATACATAAGATGAATATGCATATGAAAGTGTGTCTGTATGGAAATGTGATAACCCGGAACCATGTTGTACTCAAATAAGATGTTTTATTTGTTTTGTTAAAACTCAATAAAACTTTATTAAAAAAAAAAAGGTGATAACAACCCTAGGGAAATTATAAGCTTTTTGGCATGCAGTCAACATTTGACTCTGAATCACTGATTTAATGAGTAAGGACAAAGGAAAAAAAAACATAATGGAAACTAGAAGAAAATGTTGGTAATAACGTCAGCTAAAATTGGATTTGACATCAAAACAATTATGTCTTACATATACAATTTCTTGAAGATTTTAATGAGCATCCACATGCAGATTCTTGGCTTTCAGAATCATCCTTTTCATATCATCATATTAATATCATTCCCAAATAATTTCAATGTTTCCACTGATAAGCAATTCCATTCACCCTAATGTGTCATTGGCCAGGCCAAGTCAGGCAAATAAATGAAAACTAGTGCTTGTCAAGGACAAAGAGCATTGATTTGCTACCTGCTTATATTTAGAACTGGATGTAGGCCTATCTTCAAATAGAATTTTGTGTGCGGTATGATTATGTCTACGAACCTGTGGGTGTATTGAAAATTATTTCAAATGTATTCCAATTCTATGGTTTGCTTGCTTTTGGTACATCACAGGATCCTATCATACTCTAAGAAATTCCATCCAGTGTCCAACCTCTCTTTTTTAGGCAAGATTGTGGAGTAAGTGGTCATGAACCAGCTTCAATAGAACCTAGATGAAGTGGATTATCTGGACAATTTTCAGTCAGGATTCAGGCCTGGACATGGAATAGAAATGGCATTGATTGTGCTTTTGGAATTAGCTAGATCTTGGAATCGGTGGGATGGATCATGTTTTAGAGGGTTGGGGTAGCAATAGAGAAGGACTGTTTCTGGCCCCTCCTGGATGGATAATTATATTCTTGGAAACATGATTGATCTGAAGTAACATTGTGTATTGTAATAATTGCAGATATTTAGTCAACTAAAGCAAGCAACTAAAAGTTAATGATGGCTTGTATTAGCAGTTTATGTTGCTCAGTGTTTCTCTACTAAATTAACAAAAATTGAAGGCAAACCTCAAATGTCACACCAGAAGATTTCAGCCCTTTTTATGCATTTTATGAACACAATAATTTATTATACTTGTAAGCCATCTGTTTTTCAATTCCTCTGTTGGTTCACAACAACCAAACCTAGAAATTGCAATAAAATCAGTAAAACAAATGTTAAAGTTTTTTTAAAAAAGATGGGAAGCATGATGAAGCCAGTGGGTTGTACTGTCCCTTACCAAAGGCCTGGGTAAAGAACCAGGTCTTTTGGCTTGTCTAAACAACTGTAAGTTGTCATTCATTCCTTGGATGAAACTTAGTTCCATGGGACAGGCACTGCTATAGAGAATCAAAAAGGATTTGAAAACATTAGCCAGGTATTAAAAGTTGTAAAAATTATATATATATAGTGTCAGTGTTCCAAGTAATCCATTCATTTTACACAGAACTCTGAGGCAGGTTGGTTCCTGAAAGAACAGCTTTATTAGGAAGCATCATCCTGGCACAACTGGTGAAAGCCAACTCTCCACTTTCCACCACATTAAAAGTAAAAGTTTCCTGTTTTCCCAAAACAATAAATCACATTGTCTAATCTGGATACTACCTGGTTGCCTGGTTACGTTTCTCTTCCTCCTCTATCCAGGCAGCTGTTGGAATGTCCCTGATTCATCAGACAGCTGCGTTGTTTAGACTACAAACCCACATCTACCTCTACCCCTCTTCACTCCAAGTTGTGTCAGGCTTGTAGGCTTGTGAAAGCTTGTGGTGGGAAATCTTGATAGAAAGGAACACCCTGCTTCCCACAGAAAAGAAAATGGCCCACAGCCAGGTTAGCTGCAGGCTTGACATATAGTGTATGTAGTACATGTCATTAGAAGCAGTAGAATAATGTGATTAGAAGTTTGGACCTGAATAAAAGAAATTCAAATCTCCATTCAGGCTGGGTGATCTTAAACCCTTTATGCTCTGCTTATTATACAAGTTGTTACACAACTTATCTTCACAAGTTGTGAAGATAAAATGAGGATGGATGGAAAATGTACACACTACCTTTAGACTTATTTTACATATAGATGAACTGGACAATAAGTATGCATGTATTCCTATAGTAAATGTTTCAAAGTTCACTTGTTTAGGCTACTACATCAGCTGCAGTCCATAGTTAATTATACTTTCATAAACTCCAGGTGACACTTTGACAATGCTTTATATATGGGACAGCCTTTTAAAACACTGCAATTTGTTCAGTGATAAGTTCCATTGCTCCTGGTTCTTTCTGAGCTCGGTTCAAAAATGTTGTGCTTATTGCAAGAGCAAAATCCTTTGGGTTTTAAAATCATGGCAGGTTACAGCTTCTAGCTAATTTTGACTAATTTGACTACGCTAAGCAAGATTGCCCTGGTTGATACTTGGATGGGATTTCATCTGGAAATTTCAGGGCTGGGCAGTTGAAAACTGTCAAGAGTGCAATGTTGGGAATTGCTGTGAATAATATTGCAGGAAGTAACTAGAAGCTGGGCTTGATTTGAAGTAGATTTTATCTTAATTGGTAAATCAGGTTTTCTTCTAGAAGTCCATTTTTTTCCGAAAGCTCCCAAAGCTTTTCTGATTTTTAAGAGCGCTGGAATTCACTTTTAAAGAACACTTCCCTTCCAGTTACATTTGTGTAGCCTTATAGTGTAGGACCACATTCCTCCCCATGTTCAATATTTAAGTCAATGTAAATATTTTATCTTCTGCACTTATGCTTATTATAGTTTATGTTCCTGTTTTCTTTTTTGTAATGCTTGCATACTATATATTCTTTATTGAGACCTTCCCAGAATGCTTCAGTTCATGAGTTATGAATTGAAAGCTCCCCTTTTTATGATCCTATAAAGTCTTAATTCAGGGGTAGAGTCGGGGCGACCAGATGGAGCTAAGCATTCTAAAGGCCTGGATGCCTTTCCTAATGCCATGCAGAGTTCACAGAAGATTGTGTGTGTGTGTGTGTGCCCTAGGAAAGAAACATCTGCTGCTACATAGGATTCGACTGAATTAAGCATCTAACACAGGTGTAAAAATGAAAATCTCTTTATAATAAGAAAAATGAAAACAGATGTATGATATTTGTTTTTCATCCTCTTAATAACTGCAATAAGATTTGTATTGTTTGTTTAAGGCATTGATTTTCTGACTTTTGTCTGAGATTTTAAGATTACTGATTTAGGAGTATTTCCCCTTTTTTGAATTTATAATATTTATTGGCCACCCATCTCACCACAGGGTAACTCTGGGCAGATGGCGGTGTGGTAGGTGGTAGGTGGGATCTGTTCTTAATTAATCAACTACCTCCACTGTGGTGCTCCCCCATTTGGGTTCCAAGCAGAGCCAGTTTTTAGGCTCTTACAAAAGATCAGGAGGATTGGAGCAAACTTCATGTCAGGGGGCAAAATGTTTCAAAGGACAGGCACATCTGCAAAGAAGGCCCTTTTCCTGGACCCTGCTAGCTGGAATAATTGGGCTGATAGGGCCCACAGCATTTCTCCTTTGCTGGCACAGGTTGGATGGGCCAACCCCAGTGGGATGAGACAGTCCCTCAAATAACCTGGACACATGCCATGAAGGGCTTTAACACCTTGAATTGCATCTCCAGAAAAACAGCTGCCTGAGATAGACTGAGCTGAGAGAAAGTGAACCGCTCTAGATTAACTTGTGACTATTGTTGAGAGGATTTGAATCTGACTTTCCCTGATTCCGGTTTACCATGTTAACTTCTGCATTACACTGGTTCTAGTAAAGGAGAATAGGATTCATTGTATTCAATGCCTATTTTAAAGCTGTTTTATGCAGCTGACTCTCTATGGATGGGTAATCATATTATAGTATGCCAGATGAAAATGGAAAATTATGTATATATCTGATCTTAAATATTTTATGGCCTTAAGGACCCCCAATTTAGGGCAGTCCAATGGTTTGTGGACATTGACTTGCAATATCTACGAGCCAGAGCTAACAAAACTTGCTCCCCTCTGATCTTCAGTCAATTTAATAAATATGGACTGAGAATGGCTTCCTATTTTTACACTCTAACCATTCTCAAGCATAGAAGAGCTTTCTCCCTAGCTCGCTTTAATGTCTTGCCCTCAGCACTACTGGATGGGCGATTTAAGAGGCTCCTGATTAACGAGCAGCTATACTCCTGTGACAGAGCTGAGGTTGAAACTGTGGAGCGTGTCCTTTTATATTGCCTTATGTATAACGCAGGCAGATCTAGGTTACTGTCTCTCCTTGAAACAGACCCTTCTAGACCCAATGTTAGTAATTTGTTCTTATATTGTCTAGGGGATGGCTCCTCATACATCACTTCTCAGGTTTCCAAAGATTTTTTAAGAGATGTAACCATCAGAGGAGAACGCTGTAATTCCCCTTAGTCAAGTTTTTGGTGACCAATTGTTCATGACTAATTTTCTCATGTTCTTCTTTTGCTGTACTTGTGTTTTGGTCTGTGACCGCAAATAAAGTATTATTATTATTGATATTTTATATAGAAAGCCACAAGTTTCCCTTCCCCTTCCCCTTCCCCTTTCCTTTCCTTCCCAATTTCCCTTTCCCTTTCTCTTCCCCTTTCCCTTTCCGACCACCATGGTATTTTTTCTACTTGAGATGCCATTTGTTTAAGCAAATGTACTGGCACAACATAGAAAGGGGTGTAAGAGCTGAACCTTTTCATCTTTTAAAATGTTGCTAATGTATTCTATAACATGAATATTTGGGGAGGGGGACATGGAAACCAATTTTACTTTGTAGATTAATTTCCTTGAAAAGAGAGAAGATAACTACAAGTTGACATCAGAAAATATTAATTTGGTGTCTCGTAGTCTACAGAATCCATTACATAAATTGTAATCAGATGGATCCTAGCCATTTTTCTTTTCTCGGGCAGTGTTTAGGTTATTCAGTAAACACAGCTCAGTTCCTATTCTTCCTTTTCTTCCTCCTCTTATCATTAGCTTTTTCCCCCAACAATGCTCTGAGGCAGTAAAGCCCCTTTTTAAATTATTCTTATTTCAGTTGAGAAGGAATAGGTGTTTTTGCAAACACTTTTTCTTAATGGGAGTGGAATCAGATGAAAGCTGTATTAAACTGTTGTTTGCAGTAGGCCTGAAAAATCCAGTAGGTTTTAAAAAGCATGTATTCCCTGAAAATGAAAAATAAAACACCGCGGACTTGTTTGCTTTGCATAACGATTTCTAGCTTTTACATTAAGGTCCGGATGGGCAAGCTTTCAGAAGACAGCAACACAATGTGGTATATAGATTCAAGTTACCTTCTGAAAGCGACAGTTCTTTATACCTTGCAAATGGATGCTGAAATAATTTATATTCAATTCAAGAAATGGCATTAAAAAGTTAAAATGGAGATTTGTGGTGAATTCTGGCAGGTCTTACTGAGGAAACCTTATATGTACAAAACACTTGAGAAACCAAGTGACATGTCACTGTTTTTAACACTTTAGCAACATGCCAGATAATTCTTTTAGTCTTGCCAAAGCATTTCATCCATGAATTAGAACAAGACATTGATCTTCTAATATGCAATTAATCAGGAAAGATCTCTTGATTTCTTTTACTTTGCAGCCTCTTTCACACAATGCATACAAATGAAATAGAATCAGGGCACACAGGGAAAGAATAATGCATACATCACTCTCTCAAAATGACATTCACTAAGAATGTAATGAATGGTTCTTTCCTAGTCTTCCATGGCCTTTTATTTATGATATACTGCAATCATCAACTTCAATGTTGACTTATTAAAATGGCAGGGAGAATTATCCAGTACCAATGTGCAATACTTTAATAAATCTTAACATATTCATAGAAGCATAAAATGTAAATGTAAGAATAAATGTAATAACTTTGGTGATAGAAAAGAGACCCAAGAATGCCATGGGTAGCCAAAAAAGAAAACAAATGGACTATCAAACAAATCAATTCAGAGTTCTCACTGGAGGCACAAATGACCAGACTCAAATTGTCATATTTCAAACACATAAAATGAAGATCTAACTGGAGATCTAACTTGTGATACTAGCAAAGATGGAGGAAAAGAGCATTGCCAGCAGCAAGGTACCAGATTAGGGACATTTAATTTTTTTAAAAAATCATCATATTGTCACCACATATCTATTGGTTTTCTCAGTTCCAATGTATGGTTGTGAAAGTTGGACCATAAGAAAGGCTGAGCACCAAAGAATTGAGACCTTTCAACTATGGTACTAGAGAAGACTCCTGCAAGTCCCTTGGACTGCAAGGCGATCAAACCATTCAGTCTTAGAGGAGATCAACCCTGATTGCTTTTTAGAAGGCCAGATCCTGAAGATGAATCTCAAATATTTTGGCCACCTAATGAAAAAGAAGGACTCACTGGAGAAAAGCATAATGCTGGGAAAGATTGAGGGCAATAGAAGAAGGGGACGGCAGAGAATAAGGTGGCTGGATGGAGTCACTGAAGTAGTAGACGTGAGCTTAAATGGACTCCAGAAGATGGTAAAGGACAGGAAGTGATGAGTCAGACATGACTTTGCAACTAACAACAACATCTATTTTTAGTCTTATGCTAAAGAATTGGTACTGATTATCTCCTGCATATAAGTGTCATCTATTATGCATTGATTTGAAATTTTACTAAGATTTCCTTGAGAACAAACTGTGTGGTATTATAATGTAGATCCAGAATCTAAACTGGCAATCACCAATTTATCTTTTAGCTCTTGTCTCACTGCAGATTTGCTGAATAAACCAATGGTGCCATATTCCTTGCTTGGTGCCATAACACTTTGATGCCATCAGGGGAGTGAAGGCACTCAAAAGTCCTGACTTACAGTAACCTCTTCCAATTTTCTAAGGCCTGGAGTTTGGTTAAGTTAGGTTAGGTTAGGTTGGGTTAGGATATGTATAAATGTATGTATATATGTATATCAGTGATGGGATTCAAATTTTTTTACTACCGGTTCTGTAGGCATGGCTTGGTGCGCATGGCAGGAGAAGGATACTGTAAAATCTCCAGTCAGAGGTGGTATTTGCCGGTTCTCTGAACTACTCAAAATTTCTGCTACCGGTTCTCCAGAACTGGTCAGAACCTGCTGAATACCACCTCTGATGTATACATTTGTTTGTTTGTTCTGACTTAGACACTACCCAAAATCCAATAATCTCAAGATGCCTCACAAAATAAAAACAAAACAAAAAATAAAAACAAAATAAAAGCATTGAATCACAGTAGAACATAAAACATTAAACAAGATAGTGAATCTGGTCAGCACGAAGAAACATCTCAATCTCAACAAGACGCTACAACACTGCTAGCCCTTTGAGGTAGTCCACACAAGAAGCACACCAATGGCACCAGCTTTATCTTTACTGTAAGGTTACATTAATGGAGTCTTTGAAGAGTAATAGTATTTCTCCCCTCAAAAGGAAAAGTAGGGAAGGCCTTTCTGAATCTCTTTCCATTACTTTCCTCCTTCCTATGCTGAAATATCTTGCTAGTTACTTGCTAGTTGTTCAGTCAATGGCTCTCCATCTTGTCTCCCAAGGTCATTCTCTCATACCATTGAAACTACCCCAGCCCAGAGCCTGGAAGAAGTGTGGATTCTTTAAGGCCCAGACACTGTTCCAATTTAAGAACTAGGGGCCTACTAGGGGCTCAACAACCCTTGCTACTTCTCAGCAGTTGAAAGTCACATGGTGACAAAAAAACTTAATTAATCCTTTGCATTTTTCCTGGTCCAAAATGAGCCTGCCAATTCTATAATGATAACAAGAGATGACATAATGTTATTGAAGCAGAGACCAGAAAGCAGGCTGTATAGTAATCCCTCTGTTCTGAAAACTGTGTTCCGAAATGTATGCTGTCTCTGGCATTTAAGAATATATAAACTGGCACCTGTCAGGAGCACGCTACTATTTGGCACTCACAGGTCAAATATTTTATCCCTTTGAAATCCATGCTGTTCTATCCAAGAATACAAGTGTATCATATGAGTAGGTGAAGCCATACATTTAATTTAATTTTGTTTTGAAGGAAACTTGTTTTTTGGAGGGGGTGTTGCTTGGCTTTTTAAAAAAGAATGAAGATGATGATAAAGATGATGATAAGTCATACATCTCCATAATAAAGTAGATGTCTCCCAGTGGTTTACTAATAGTATCAGCATAATAAAATCCATACAAAATATTACAAATAGTAATATAAAGCAACCAAAAGAAAACAATTAGTGTTTAATGCAGAAGTTCTACAGAAAAATCCTTTTAAAAAAATTTTTTTTACACAAAGTTAGGCTGAAATCAGGGGTGAGATTCTACCGGTTCTCTCCGGCTCTGTAGAACTGGTTCTATGTCTGCTGCTGTTTTGGCCCACCCACCCGACTTTTATTACCTCAGCTGGTTTGTGCAGCACATCTGCGGTTGAAAAAGCAGGAAAAAAAGTGCTTTTTCAAATGCTGCGTACCCATGGGAAGTGCTGCTCAGCTGTCCAGGCAGCAAGCTGACGATATTTCACATGCGCACGCAGCGTAAATCATCGAACCAGTAGTTACACCGGTCGGATCCCACCCCTGGCTAAAATGTAAGGGAAAGGCTGTTCCACAAGTCTATTTTCTATAAAGAAACATTTCCAAGATCTCACTGTCTTCATGATGTGAATGTTGAGATTCCCAATGTCCCAACATATAGAATAAACTGCTTCCAAGAATAAATGATGGTCCTGGAAGTTATATAGAAGCTTTATAGAACAGCCTACATGGGAGCCAAGCTACAAAAAGCTTTATCATTTTAAATTGGTCATTTTTAGTTGAACATAGAAACCTGTTAAAAGGCAATGAAATGCTCACAACACAAGATGTTCCATGGCTGTTGTCATTCTCATCTGCCACCATGTTGTTGCATGTTGCATTACCTGCAGTTTCTGAGTAACCTTCATAGGCAATTCCATACCAAGTACATTTCAGTGGCCTAATATTGTGGTAATCAGGACATGAGCTGCCTCCCACTCTAAATGGAGCATTAGTCAAAGCTGGATGAGAGCTCCCAAGCTACATCCTTCAATGCAAATCCAGCAGTAGTTGTGAGACCAAATGAACTCCCAAGTTCAAGACTTTTTTAAAAAAGAATTTTTTTAAAAAAAACAAACATACACATACGAAACATAAAAACATAAAACCATCTTCCATTTTATATACATACAGTGTGTCAGTTGGTTACAAATCTTTTGTACTATTCTTTTGTAGTCATTTACTCACAATTTATATCAGTCTTCAAATTGTCAAACTAGCATATGCTTATATATTTATCAGTTATTAATCATCCATGACTAAACTATTTATTCCATCATTTTATATGAGATGTTCCAAGTTTTGTCTTAAAATTTGTGTTATACTTTCAACCAGTGGTTATATATATATATATATTATGTTTTATATCAATCTATTAAATTTCTATCACAAAATTATCTAGTCTTTTACATTACCATGCCTTTTTATCTAACCATTGATAAAACAAATCCTATATCATATAAAATTGTTTATCTCCTTGTTCTCTAATTTCAAATGTCAATTTACTCATTTCAGCACAGTCCATAATTTTCTTAATAACTTCCTCCTGCATAGGTATTTTATCATTTTTCCAATTCTTAGCAAATACAATCCTAGCCGCTGTTAGTACATTTACAATCAAATATTTTAACTCTTTGTTGTATATTTCCGGTATAATTCCCAATAAAAATATCTCTGGTTTAAAATCTATATGTTGTTTTATCATTTCTTCCAACCATGTGTGGATTTTAGTCCAATATTTCTTTGCGTCCGAGCATGTCCACCACATATGGTAATATGAACCAGGTATCTGATGACACTTCCAACATTTATCCGATTTATTCTTAAACATTCTCGCAAGTCTCGTCGAGGGGTAGATGCCACCTGTAAAACATCTTATACAAATTTTCTTTATATGCAGTCGACATTGTCATTTTATAATTTTGAGACCACAATTTTTGCCATTTTTTTAAATCAATCCCATATCCAAAATTTTCCCCCCAAGCAATCATCATTTCTTTAACTTGTTCCTCCTCCAATTTAAATTCTAATAAGTGTCCATAAAGTTTTTTAATTAACTTTTCCTCAGTACCTATCAGGATCTTATCTAAGTCAGTCGACTTATCATAAATACCTTCTGCTTTAACATCTTTGTCAAATCTAGATTGCATTTGCAAATATGAAAACCAATTCATTTTTACACCTTGTTCTTCCAATGCTTGCATACATTTAAGTTCACCCTTTTCATTCAATATCTCACCATATCTAACTGTTTGTTCCTTTTTATATATTATTGGATAAGAAAAAGCTTCAATGGTAGATATCCATAGTGGAATTTTTAAATAATATTGTCTTTTTATTTTCTCTCAATTCAAAAGCAATGCCTCTCAAATATAATATCTTCTAAAATACCCCTGTGTTTTAGTTCCCTTGTACCAAAGGAAGGCATGCCATCCCAACAGCAAGTCATGCCCTTCTAAGGTCAATAGTCTATTGTTCCTTAATGTTATCCATTCCTTTACCCACATCAAATTTGTTGCTTGGTAATACAACTTCCAGTTAGGCAAGGCAAACCCTCCTCTTATTCTTGCATCTTGTAACAATTTGAATTTTATTCTTGCTTTTTTGCCCTGCCACATATATTTCAACACAATTCTATTTAAATCTTCAAAAAAACTCCTTCCCTGGTTGGATTGGAATTGTCTGGAATAAATATAAAATTCTAGGCAATACGTTCATCTTAATTGTAGATATTCTCCCAATCAATGATAATTGTAAGTTTGGGTTTGATGATGGCAGATGAGATTCTGCCGAAATGTTGCTATACAACTTTAAAAGCACAACTATAATGACGTGGGAAAATACTCGAACAAAGCTGAATGCCATACATGTAAGTACCAGCGAAAACTTAATATATAGATAGATAGATATATAATAGATAGATATATATATTATATATTCATATATATATATATATATATATTATTTATTATATATAATAATAGATAGATAGATAGATAGATATAGATATATTGATATAGATATATAAGATAATAGATATAGATATAGATATAGATATGATATAATAGATATAGATATAGATATAGATATAGATATATAGATATAGATATATAGATATATAGATATATGATATATAGATATATAGATATAGATATAGATATAGATATAGATATAGATAGATATAGATAGATATATAGATATATATAGATACACACACACACACACACACACACCTTTAGTTTGGGATATGTGTAGGAATGCCTAATTTAACCCTTACAGCACAAACCCTAATTTCTGACAGATATTGCAATATGGTGGAGATCAAAAGAACTGGATTTAGAGAGGGCTGATGGTGAATGTTGAAGGCCTATTATATCATACCATTTATATGTAGTATATGCTCTTGTTCTAATCTCAGTGTATGGATATCTTTTTAATAGTGAAAGAGGTAACTTGGTGCTCTTTGTTTAGTGAACCAAGTTCAACATCTCCCCCCAACTAAATTAAACCAACAAAGTCTCTCTAAATTTAAAGCAATATTTTCCATGAATGCACATTTTAGGCTTCTCTTATTCAAACATCATTTTATTTTTTTAAGAATTTCTAAGTATCTTTGGGAAATTCAATGCAACTCAGACTGATAATTGATTAATTAACACAAATTATGGTTTTATAAATTTATCTGATTGTAAATTGATAACTGTATGATAATGAAATGTTGGAAACATGAATTTTGAGTGTCTAATGTGTGCGTATGTGTGAGTTTGAGAGAGACAGACTATATGTATGTGTATACACACACCATTTCAGTCTCTATCTCTCTAATACATAGAGTGAGAATCTTCTATTTTTTATTTTCAAATGTAGTCTTTCATTCAGATGAATATAGTGTACTTTTCTAAATTTCCAAGGAAAATTCAGCCATCCATAAATATGAATTTCTTTTGCCACCCAAGAAGAATAAATATATTGTGCTTCCCCCCCAAAAAATTCTAGGTCATTCTTTTAGTTTATAATTTGTATTCCTTTTTATTTTTAAAATATTTTCTTTTGTATATCCAGTGAGATACCCTTTTCCATGTCATTCTTGTAGCCCATCATTCATAAAATGATTGCAATGCCATTTCTGTCTTATAAAATAAAAATTGTTCCTCATCTGACCTTTCCTACCTAACATTTTTTGGGTGGAGTTTATCCATAAAAGCAATTATTAATATTAACATTGCTGACATCAACTGATTCCATTTTTGAAAAGTATCCC
The DNA here is from genome assembly GCF_049901735.1 of Notechis scutatus. Classification (NCBI taxonomy): domain Eukaryota; kingdom Metazoa; phylum Chordata; class Lepidosauria; order Squamata; family Elapidae; genus Notechis; species Notechis scutatus. Next base: position 254,762,746 of record NC_142009.1, on the reverse strand, counting down.
TTGGTATTTTCAATGTTAAAATGTATTGTGTCATTTCTCCCAATTAATTAACTGTTAATCAAGCTTGAGTATAGAATAGAATACTAACTTTGTCACTTTGAATGTATACTATTTGGCATACATTAAAATGAAATTTGTTGCATACAGCTTTCAAGGGGTCACTACTTCCAATATACACTACATGAACATGACAAAATAATTAAATACAAAATTATGTACATACCCACATGTTATATGACACAGAGAAACAACACAGTCTAGTTTGGATGTATACATGTACATAGTAAGAAAAATGAATCCTGCAAGTTTACCAGATGGATGGCATAGGGAACAAAGCTGTTATAGAATCTGGTGTCCTGCTAGAAATACTTTGAAACCTCCTCCCAGAGGGGAGCAACAGAAACAGACCATAAAGTGGGTGTGTGGGGCCTCTAACAATTCTTTGAGCTTTAAGCACATAGCCTTATAAGAAGTACCCTGAATAACAGAAACAGAACTTCCTATAATCTTCTCAGCTGTCCTTACCACTCTCTGTATGGACTTTCTATCTGAGCCACTGCTGCCACTAAACCAACACTGCTGCAGTTTGTTAATTGTGCTTCTGTAAAAAGTCAGGACAGAAGGAGAAAGATGTGCTCTCCTCATCTGACATAGAAAATGCAGACGCTGGTTTGTACGGTTTACTAAGGATGATGTGGGGAGAGACCAGCTCAGATTGTTGGTTATCTGCACCCCCAGATACTTAAGTATTTTTCTCCTTTTACTATAACATCTTTAGTTCCAGCTAGTGTCCAGCTTTTTTTTAATTGCTTATCTTTATTTCATCATTCAAACATACAGAAATATATATTTCTCACAGAAAGGATTCTTTATTATTCTAAAATCTTAATCCAAATTTATCTGGACCCTGAATCCATTTATAACTTTCTAGAATCAAAGTCTTATTTAGCTTTTCACTATTTCATTTTAAAAAAATCTTAAATTTATAATTAAAATTTTCTTTTATCAAGGAAAGCATTTTCAGACTTCTCAATACAAAAATCTCTAACAGCTTGTAGTTTATTCCCAAACATGATTATAAAAAGAAATTTGTGAACTTAGTGTTTCTTAAAAGGCTGTGAGCAAGATGGCTATTCCATGTGCTCAACCCCACCAAGGAAAACTCTGCAGTTTCTTCATGACAAGCAATTATTTGAAGCATATATGGATAGTTGATTTCTCCTTGTTCAGAGAGTTCAAAAAAGCCTTCGTTCATCTATGTACATTCATCTGTACATACAGTGACTATATTTCCTTGGAAATTTTTCCAAGGAAATATGGTTACTATATGTACAGATGAATCTTTTATCCCAGTGGGAGTTCTGTACTTTTTCCTTGAAATGATGGTTCCAGCTGGAGGAGCAGGGGAAAGAGAAACATTCTCAATTCTTCACTGGAAACACTTTTTTCTTTGATTCCAAACTTAGTTTTAGGACAAAATGTGTGTGTGTGTGTGTGTGTGTGTGTGTGTGTGTGTGTGTGTGTGTGTGTATTCCTGTTGCCTTTCAAATCAGTAGACTTTGGCTTTGCTGCTGTAGTTTTGTCTTCAGGCCCACTCTCTTGACTTCAGATTTTCCCTGTAAATTCTGCCAGAGCCAAAAAAAACCTTCATCCATCAACTGTTTCACTTTCTTTCTTTTTTGGGGGGGGTTCTGTGTTCAACCTGACTATTATTCCAATCATCTATGATTATATAGCAACTATAAAACATATTTAGAAAATATAAAACATATGAAGAATGATTGCAGGAATTGGGAATGTCTAGTTTAATGAAAAGGATTGGGAGGACATGATAGTTATTGTTAGGAATATGAGTCACGTAACAGCTATTTGGGCTAGAAATATATAAAACAGGGTAAACATATTAAAACTGTATCTTTAAGAAAATGCAAAAGTGTGGTTTCTCAAATGGCCATAAGATGGAGCCAGAAACCTGGGTTGTTTAGTCTGAGTCTCAGAAGAGAGTGTGAGTGTATCTCTGTTTCCTTCTGTTGGAAAGTATTGCTGTTCTTCCATTTTTTCTAATTGACTGCTATTCATGGATTTAATGTAAGTTTTTTACTGCTTTTTTGACACTGAAATTTGTTACTGGATTATTCCTGGATTGAAAACTGACTGATCTTACCTGTGAATGACTTTGGACTGCCTATTTTGAACTTTTCTTAAACCTTTCTGGAAGTAAAAACCTACATTTACTGTACAGTTTATCTGTGTTCTGTGTGTGTATTATTCAAACACCATTCTCTATACGTCTCCCTGTATGCGCTCATTCTCCTAACGGGGAATTATCTCAACAGTTATGTTCCAATATGTAAGGAGCTGCCACCAAGAAGGTGGGGAAGAGGTTTCAACCTATTATCCAAAGCACCTGAAGGCAGGACAAGAAGCAATGGATAGAAACTAATCAAGGAGAAAATCAACTGAGAACCAAGGAGACATTTCTTGACAAATAGAACAATTAATCAGTGGTATGCCTTCTCTCCAGAAGTTGTGGGTGCACCAACAATGGAGGTTTTTAAGAAGATATTGGACAACTATTTCTCTGAAATTGTATAGGATTTCTTGCTTGAGCAGGGGATTGGACTAGAAGACCTCCAAAGTCTCTTCTAACTCTGTTATTCTTATTTTTCTCCTCACCTGTGTTTACATCCAGCACAACCAAGGTTCTTTTCTTTTCTTTTCTTTTCTTTTCTTTTCTTTTCTTTTCTTTTCTTTTCTTTTCTTTTCTTTTCTTCCTTCCTTCCTTCCTTCCTTCCTTCCTTCCTTCCTTCCTTCCTTCCTTCCTTCCTTCCTTCATGCTCTCTCTCTCTTTCTCCTCCTATGATCTATCTCTCTTTCTATCATATATCAATCTATCAATCATTTCTATGTTGTAACATATAAAGTATGAGAATACAGACTAAGAGTGATGGCTTCTCTCTTCACCAGCAACTCCCTCCTTCTAAAAAATACTGCTTTTTTATAAGCAGATTTGCTATACTAACACTAGGGGAGGCTTCACAAAGGAGGGGAAGAATGGGATATCTCTTCCCACCAGTTCTTCCTTTCACATCTTTCCCCACTTTGGGATTGGGGGAACCTTTCAAAGTGTTGTTTTACTTCTTTTCTTCCTGTTGTCACTACTCTCCCTGTAATAGGATGAAAAGTCAGCCACAAGGTTTTACTGTCCTGATCAATGACTTATGATGAATCAATACCATTATAATGTCAGATATTATCTTGTTAAACATAAGAATTTGTTGCAACACATACACAATTGATGTTCTATTTTAACAAAAAACTATTGCCCTATACTGTAGGTACATCCATAAAGTTTCTGTTGTCCATTTCAAGGCATGTTTATTTATAATAGTGCTGTATTTCTGTTCTCTGGATAAGAGGGTTTTTTTGACTGATATATCACAAGTATGTTCCTCTTCTTTATAGTTCTGAATTACCATAGCTCCCCCAATCCTATTTTAGAAGTGTCAGTCTGGAGGACGAAAGGCTGAATAAATCAGATTGTTTTAACATAGGATTGGAATGAAGTGATATTTTGGTGGTGATGGGGATGGTAGAGGTTGTCAAAGAAAGCATTTCACAACCTCCACCACCAACATCCCCCTAAAATAACACTTTGTGCCAACCTTGTGTTAAAATAATCTGATTTATTCAGCCATTCGTCCTCCAGATTGACACTTCTAAAATAGGATTGGAAGCTATGGTCCATTTACCTCTATCATCTCAGTTTTCTCCATTAGATCTCTTAAAGGTTGGCCTAAGTAGAAAAATGGCAGATAGACATCTTTCCAATCCAAAGAAATATTAGACATCTCATTTTGTGTTGTGTGTTTGTTTTATTTTACAGACCTCTAATTATTGTAAAGTAATATTCTTCCCTTGCTCTGGTTTTATCTCCTCCTTATTTAACCAGAATCCTAGCATCAGCTTTCTTGTTTACCTAAATCCCAGTTCTTCAGACTGATAGTTTCTGCATGCTGCTAATTACTAATCTGAAATGCTGCAGGTATTAAAGTGAAATTGCTTCTGTGGGATAGTAGAAACTGTTTTTATTTTTTCTCATATTAGCTTGTATCAAATTTCCTTTCAGTCCAAGGGAGGAAAAAAATATACTTAGCCCTACCTAAGTCACTCAGAAGATCATCCATTTGAGAAATTAGATACCATTATATTTTGTCACTCTGTTGACTTGTCAAAAGTCTTGGTTTGGGGTTTGGACCCAACATAATTGTAATATAGCCTTTTGATAATCCTGTGGGATCCTGCCTTTTGAATTAAGGGCATCTCGTAATTCAGAATAGCAACTCCATTTTTTCCCTGAAATCTACATGTTTTTGTTTGTTTTCTTTTCTCTTCTGAACTTTCACCCAATATCATTTGAAAGTGGGATCCTTTTCTATGATAGCCTCCAAATTGACCTGTTGGAGAATGGTTATTTCTATGAGTTCAATTGAGGATCTATCTGTCAATGTTCTGCAAAACATTTTCGTTTCTAGGGCAACTAATGAAGGAGCATAGATGCAAACAATCCAACCACAACCAATTCCTTCTACATATTTACATTAATATTTTCCTACTTTATGAGGTTTTTATAATAAACTATATTCATAACAAAAACTTCATAAGCACTACTAATAAAATGTTAGGAAGTTGATAGTATCTTCTATTCATGATTAATGGTTGAAGGCAAATATACACATCCTTTTCAATTCATACATATACAGTACAAATAAAAGGTAACATAACCTGCCATGATTAAATGGATACATGCAAGAATCATGCATATTACATTAAACCACTCTCCACAATCAGGAAATTATTGTTTTATTTCTGATGTCTGTGTTGGTCTTTTCTAAAATTTTAAGCAGTACATTTCAATTTCATAAAATAAGCATGCATAACAAAAATCAAAACTGAGGGAAAATAATATGGTTCAATGTTTCATATTGATGAAAAATAAATACATAACACATACTTAGTGAAATTCAGCCCACTCTGCAAATTTGCATTGATTTAGTAACTGTTCTTTAAAGAAGCAGTACAGCATGGTTTTAGAAATCAGCCCTTCAAATCATTCTATTTTGTCATTGTCTGGCTAAGGATAGGTCTATTCCTTTAGGAGCCAATGCCACTATCATCATCATCAACATCATCATCATCATCATCATCATCATCATCATCTATTGAAAGGCTATTGTAATATACTGAAAATGTAAATAAGAATGACAGATTTTACAATTAAGACTGAATTTGTTAAGAACTGCCTGTAAGTTTATTGTAGATTCAACAAACAGTGCCATACAAACAACATAAGGAATATTCTCTTGAATGTTCAGTTATTATTGCTATGGAAGGTCTTTTTCAATGCTGCTTCAAGATAAAAGACAAAAAAAAAATACCTTCCATATTTCTACAATAAATGGTATAGAAAATGCTGAACAACTTTTCCCACATAGTTTCATAAATGCATTCTACCAAAAGGATGTTAAAATACCATTCTGTGGAAAAAGCAGAGGACATCATTTGAAACCTTAGTTTAGTAAAAACTTTTGGCTAAGATAGGAACTGAAAATGTGATGTTTTAAAAGGTTCACAAAAAGCATTTCAAAAAATGAGAACCACAAATCATAGTCCTATCATCACCTGCATGATGATCATAAATCCAATTCCACAGGGCAAGGTGGAAATTATCTGCCAAAAAAGCTTCCATGCTAAGGTATTTTAGAGCAGAACCTGACAACTTCATGCCCACCATTCATCTCTCAACTGCTCCACCCAACACACTTTGGGGCAGCAAATGTCCTCAGTTCAATTTAACCTGCACCAGAATTATATCTAACACAGATCTATGCAGGCTTTGATAGATGACAGCCTTTAAAAAATCTGCAGTGTGCTCTGGGGGAAACGTACCATCATCAGAGATTTTTTCTGCAGAATTTCTATAGTAGTATCAGAAATATTACCCCAAATTTCTATCTTGTACTTTTTGAATGATAACTTTAATAACAGGATCAGTTAATTGGCCATTCTTATGATTATGAAAAGCTTTTGTAATAATTTTGAAATGTAATAATTGTATTAGTAACTTGGTGGCAGCAAAATGAGTTTCTCAGGAAACTGAATTAAACTCAAATAACTAAAAGAGAATGTTCTTTCCAGAAAATGGTAATCTAGTGCCCACTCAAGTTTTCATTAGCGTTTTCTCAACTGCCATTATTTTGGAGTAATTAACAGAAAAGTGTTATTTTCTCTGTAAATGACTAAAGCCTATTTATATAATATTCTCAGGAGTCCTATCCTATTTTGAAATATCAAAGACCAGGTCATGGTTACACAGGAAAAACACAATCTTTGATGCCTGAATTTAAATGTTGAAAACAAAAAAGATATTAACTGGCCAACTACCATCATTTTAAAATTCTCAATGGATACAGGCTTTTCTTTCTCTAAAATAATTATGCAAATTAAAATTTATTCTCAGAGTGTTATTTGGCACAACTTCATGATGGCTTCTTCAATATTAGTCATAGTCACCGTAGACTAAAGCTGATTCCTAACTATTAAATCAAATATAAATTAGAACTCTATAAAGATCATTATGATTTGAGTCTTTGAGCACTTATGAATCAAGAAATTCAGTCCAAACACAAATGTGGTCAATTGTACTTCTCATATATGATGGAATTAAAAAAACCTGTTTGCTCAAGAAATACATTTTTTTCTAATTTAGAAGCTATACCTAAAATAGGCAGATGATACTGGAATAGTTTCTACTTGTAAAATGGAAGCCTACTAAAACTTACAAAAATGTAAAAGTGGGATTATATTTTCCTGACACTTTTCTTGTGGGGAGAGAGAATAAAAACTCTGACTTCAGTTATAGTATTAGGAAGTTATTTTGGCAAATTAGTTGAAAAGTATAGATTCTTTAGCTGACAATCTAAAAGATTTTCAGAAAATATTCAGTCAATATGATAAGCTGATAAAATTGAACTAGAACTTTTATCTTTCAAATTCACCTCCATTCCTAGAAGCATTTGATCAGAGGAAAAATGCCAGTAATATCTCTTAAACTAGCTATGTGAAGGAATTGGAAAGCTATTAGAGGAAATAGTGTCATGAAAGTTTTAAAGCCTCAATTATTTTCTGGTAAATTTTATTCATAATTTTCTGTAGAATATGAATTCCTACAAGCTTTCTCTCAAGAGCCTAATGATACAGTTCTGAAAGAATATCTGTAGCTAGAGAATTTATATAGGATACAATTTGAAGATACCACTTCTAGCAATTGACCTTGAATTCCTGGATGTATGGCCAGTCTAGATTGGATGTTCTTCATTCTAAATTATAATGACAAAGGGAAATTATAATTTGATCTCCTTGTATTCAAAGATAGTTATGTTACTAAGGAACCAAAGACAAACAAGACAAGTAATATATTCTACCAGTTCTTTTCTCCACCAACTAAATAAAATAGCCTGCAGATTATTCTGAGAAACTCCCACTGAAATAACAAAGTCAACTTAAATCAGAATCAACCTAAATAAAACATCATCAGTCACTGCTTATTCTTGCTCATAACATGATCACAAGAGATGTTGAAGCTGCTAATGGAATGCTCCAGGTCAAATCCAAGTTACTTTAAGATATTAGGATCTTGTTACATTCTAACTTTTGAAGGAAAGTTAGGAAAAACAGCAAATATGGGAACAAATATTAGTCCTGCTTTGAAGGGTACACATTCAACAATTATACTTGATTTCTAGAGATCTTGCTTGTGAGAGGCTGCTTTAGAAATTTTACAAGCTATGGCTATACTTTCAGAAATGAATTTAAAAATATGTTCCTATCATTAAAGATATTATTTGAGCAACAGTTTTCTTAACTATCCTAGGAGGAAAACTAAAGATATTATTTGAATTATCAAGGCAGGGAATGACATTCTTCAAAATACTAGCACGATTTGATTGAGTAGACTTGAGTAGGGAAAATTGGTATTTGAATTTCACAGGTTTTTTTATTATTAAGAAATGGAGTAAAATTTGTATTGTCATATTCTTGGATAATTACATTAATACTTAGGAAGCCAAATATGAAATGTATTGTAAGTTTGAAACTTTATGTCTTCAATTAATTCCTACATAACCACATTTTTTTTAAAAAAAAAATTCTCTGTATGTGTTTATTATGTCTGGGTAAAAAAGATAAATAGTACTTTCAGTACTTTCTAATTTTATATTTTAAACAGTAGAATGTGGAAATTATCAGGGTACTAACAGCACCTCCGTTGTGACTATGTATCACTGGAAGGTAACTGATAGCCAAGCAGAATGTGCTCTTTTTCAATGATAGCAAACATAGAGAAGTCAGACAATTGATTCTCAGCTATCGGGAACAATGTAAGATCAAATGGAATCCAGCCACTTCAGCAGTATTCCTTGCTTGCAGATAGAAATTCCTTGCTTGCAAAAAGAAAAAAGAAAAAAAAAGTCAAGAGCAAATTGCATTTTTTTTTCCTGAGCAAGACAAAATCCTGGTCTGGTGGCATAAATGCACCCAGGCTAAACTATGGCAGGGGGTATCAATTAATTTACACAGGAACATTTATGTTTCTTTTGGAGGCACTTGCAGACAAATAGTTGTCTGTGTTTACATATTACAACTATAGCATTGGGAACTGGTTCTATAGATGACAAATACTAAATATACTTTTCCATTCATCAAAGGGACTTATGCTATCATTTTTTAAAAGCTTGCTGGAGTGTAATAATAAAATTATGAGTCATTCTCCCGCTTTTTAGAAAGTGAGCCTTAGTGGAGATTGAACTAATTACAGATTAATTCATATATGTTTTTTTTCAAAATATTAAGAAATCAGATGATCACATAATTCCTACAGATCACATTCCAGAATTTGCACAACATGCTAAGAAATGTCATATATTAATATACATAGATGGAAGTATAAATCAAAACCAATAAAATATCCAGTTTAGGCATTGAGAAATCCAGAGGATGATAATAGGATTTTTAAAAAGATACCTGACTGATATACAGTCCTGGGAACAAAATCTCCTCTAAGACATTGGGACTTGTTTTTTATTGTAAATATGCACAGGACTGTGCTATTAGTCTGAGAAGACAAGCTTTATACCACACATGAGCAAACCTTTTGAGATCTGCAGATGCAGCACACAAAACTGCTGGTAAGGTTGTAAATGTAAGTACTGATATTTATGATACTCTTTCAAATGGCCATTTTCAGAAATAGAATTGCCTTTGCGGTAAGTGTATAAATTGTTTCCACATTGCCCATTGCCACAGTTAATAATCTTACAGCTTGTGTATAACCTTTTGGCAAATTCATCCTTTGAGTCGCTTGCTTCTTTTTAAAGAACATTTGGGATGAAATGTGTATGTTACTTTTAATAAAAAGAAATACTCGTATTTTCATGCAGAACTTTGTCTCTATGAAATATAATCCTTGACAATTTAAATGATGTCTGAATGTGTTTACCTATGTTCATATTTTAAATTCTGTCTTGTGGATATTAAACATTCCTGGTATTTGAAACCAAACACATTTGCGTCAGACTCAAATATCTTTCAGCAAATATAATGGTTCATATAATGCAAAGTATATAATAGAGTACAGTTATGACGTTATTGACACTTTGAATGTACACTAATCAGCATACATTAAAATGATTAGAAATGTAGATTTCTAATTTATGATTTCTAAGCAGTTGTCTTGGGAAAAAATAAGAAGTTTGAAATCATTTAAACCAAGGCCAGAATAAACATATGAAGAGAAAGAGAATGAATTAGAAACAAAAGACTCCAAGGCAGCACCCTGAAATGATAGAACCCATGTAAATGTTACTAAGACAAGTAACAGGTTCCTGAAACAGCTTGTGAGAAGCAAAAGACCTGCACATTGATTTCCTTAGAGAAAATCTAAACTTTTGGAATAGACAAGATAGCATTACTAGTAGAGGAACAAAAGCAAAATGCTGCCTCAATCTGGTGTGAGAAAATATCCATAACCACAATTATTGGCCCCGGATAGTTAAAACAAACAAACAGACAAAAACAACCGATTATGCAACTGATACAGACTGAATAGAATTTCCTTCTGTTCTGTCGCCAGTAAAGAGACTCAAAAGACCGGAGTTGAATTCAGTTCTTTATTAGTAACCAGTAACTTCAACTGCAGTCGAGCCGTGGCAGCCCTTTTTATAGAAGCTGCTCGTGGCTCGCAACCAATGGCATTTATTTAAACTTCCCGCTGCTTTAGGCGGCCAATCCGACACTGTGGTTATTAACTAATCGTTTCATTGCATTAACTAACCAATAGGAATATCATCCTAGAAGTCTCTATTTGAATACACTATGCCCCTCCCCTCTTGGTTCACTCCAACATGACGTAGTCGCGCAGGTAGGCGGGGCTCTTGTGAATCCTAGTTGACCTGTGCAGTTGAGTCCCTGTGTTGGTCTCCACCGGTTCGGACAGGCCTGCTGTCCATCCCACTCTTCTCCTTGGAACCTCCTGGAAAGGTGCCTCAGTCATGCCGCTCCCGCCGTGCCTTGTGGGACTGGCTAGTTTCTCCCTGTGCTCTGGGTTGGTTGGATGGACAGCGTGGTCTCCTCGCATTGTGTGTGGGCAGGTAGAGTCGGCTTTGCTGCTTCTTTCCTGAGGTTCCTTCAGTTCTTCTTCTTTTTTCTCAAAGTCTTCTAATGGTAAGTGATTTTTATTTTTTTTCTGGGTTCTCTGTTTCCGGTTGGTGTTTTGTAACTGGATGATTTTCATTTTCTTTATTAATAAATGGTCCCCCTCCCCTGGATTTTTTATTAATGTCTGGAGGTTGGGATGTTTGGGAAAATGTTTGGGAAAATGTTTGTTCTGCGCTTCGGGGAACATCGGTGTCTTGTTCGATATGTCGTGACCGTAGTTGATCGATGTGTCGTTTCCATGATCTGCCATCAGTGGTTTCTAGTCGGTAGGAACGAGGGCCAGTGATTTGTGTAATTGTTGCCGGTAATCACAATAGTTCTCCGGTAAGATTTTTTGCATAAACTAAATCGCCTGGTAAGAAAGAGCAGTACTTACTGGAAGAGTCTGGTGGCTTTTCTGGGTTGTAAGTAGGGTGCAGTTCATCCAAGTAAGAATGCAACTTTCTTCTGATCAAAAGTTCAGCCGGGCTCTTGTTCATGGCCGTGCATGGTGTTATATGTTGGATGGTGAGCATGGTGTTGATTTTTTCTTGCATATAATTTCCGTCAAGCTTTTCCAATGCTTCTTTCGTGTAACGAACCATGCGTTCTGCTCTTCCGTTCGCCACCAGATGAGCTGGCGCTGTCAAAGCGTGTCGTATTCCATGTTCTGCGAGAAATTGTTCAAAGGCCAAGGCTGTAAACTGCGGCCCATTGTCCGATACTACTACATCTGGTAGACCATGGGTGGCGAAAAGTTTTTTGAGTTGTTTGGTGATGGCTTCTGTTGTTGTTGAACTCATGATGACGACTTCCATCCAGTTGGAATAGGCATCCACGATGATTAGGTAAGTATAAGCTTTCATGGGGCCGGTGAAGTCCATATGGATTCTTGACCAGGGGCCTCTGGGTGTCTCCCAGTCAAGGACCGGTGCTGAAGGGGGGGTTTCTGGAAGATTGGCATTTGTTGCATGTTTTAACCCAGGTTTCAATGTCTTTATCTATTCCTGGCCACCAAACGTAGCTTCTGGCCAGGGACTTCATCTTTACCATGCCGGGGTGTCCTTCGTGTAGCATGTTTAGCACATTTTCTTGTAATTTCTGAGGGACAACCACCCGGTCTCCCCACAAAATGCACCCTTTTTCAAGAGATAATTCAGTTTGCCGGTTTTTAAAAGGTTTAAAAGTCTCGGTTTTTATGTTTTCCGTCCAACCCCATCCCACCCAGTTCAATATTTGGGCCATCAGTGCATTTTTAGCCGTTTCCCTTGCGATGTCCGATGCGGTGATTGGCCAATTTGGAATTGTTTCAATTTGTAGTGTTGTGTGGTGGGAGCTGGATCGTCATCGTGAGCTGGTAGTGGTGAGCGGCTTAAAGTGTCTGCATGGGATATGGCTTTCCCTGGGCGATAAATGAGTTTGTAATTGTAAGCTGCTAGGAATTCTGACCATCTAGTCATTCTAGGGGACAGGATATTTGGGGTTGCCTTGTCTCCAGCTAGGATTCCCAATAATGGTTTGTGGTCGGTAATCAAAGAAAATGTCCTACCATTCGTGGAAATGTTTCACCCCTGAGATGGCTGCCAAGGCTTCCCTGTCCAATTGACTGTAGTTTCTTTCGGTTTTGGACAACGTCTTGGAATAAAAAGCGATCGGTGCTTCTCTGCCATCTGGTAGTGTGTGGCTGAGTATTGCGCCTATTCCGAAGGGTGAAGCATCGCAGGTGACAGTTAGAGGTAGTGTGTCGCTGTATTGAATCAATACCGATTTTGATGTGATTAAGTCTTTAATTTTTTTGGAACGCTGTCTCCTCTTGGTGGCCCCATCTCCAGTTGGCTTTTTTATCGAGGAGTCTATGCAGTGATTCCGCTACTGTTGCCTTCTGTGGCAGAAAGACATGATAAAAATTAATGAGTCCCAAAAATGCTTGTAAGTCCGTTTTGTTTTTGGGTCTGGGAGCTTCCTTTATTGCTCGTATTTTTTTCTTGTGGGGTGGATTCCTGCTTCATCAATAAGGTATCCCAGGAACTCGACCTGGTTTGTGGCAAGTTTGCATTTTTCTTTTTTAACTTTGAGTCCTGCTTCTCTAAATTTTGTCAGAACTGCCCTTAAACGGTCTTTTAGTTGTTTTTTGTTTTTGGCTGATATTGTACATCATCGAAGTAGGGTACCACCCCTTTTAGTCCTTGTAGGAGGCATTCCATTAGGCTCTGGAAAATGCCAGGGGCCACGCTTACACTGAATTGTAATCTATTACATTTAAATGCTCCTCTATGCATTACGATGGTTTGTGCCTCAGCTGTCTCAGGATCAATGGGTAATTGTTGATATGCCTGCACCTGTCGAGCTTTGCAAAAATCCTTCCTCTCCCCAATGAGTGCAACAGGTGTTGGACTACCAGAACGGGATATGCGCTCTGTTGCAATGCGTGGTTCAGGGTGGCCTTATAGTCACCACAGATGTGCACGGACCTGTCAGGTTTTATAGGAGTCACAATTGGGGTTTCCCATCTGGCATGGTCGGTTGGCTCTAGTACCCCCTGAGCGATTAGCTTTGTTAGGAATAACATTGGTTACCTAACTTAGTTTGGGTAAAATAATATATATAAACTATGTTAGTGAGTTTAAGTGTGTGTATCACTTTAACTGTAAAACATGTATTTTGGGTGCGGTTGTAAAATCACCATAAGAGGGAGCAAGAGAAGCTCACTGTTTGCTGGCTTTTACTGGATTGCTGACAATGATGGATTGATGGTGATAACTGCGTGTTTTCCCTGCTATTGCTGAGAGAAGAAAAGAGGTTTGATTTTCTTCATATCTCTAACTGCAAAAGAGATATGTTACTGGACTGATTATTTGTAAGTTTACTGACCTCTTTTTCGACACTGGACTTTGCAACTGATTAATACCCGGATGGACTGAACTAGTGTATGATATATGGACTGTTTGACTATGCTATAACTCTGACTGGAATAAAAACTATTTAACTGGCACAGTGTATCTGTTTTACTGAGTGTAAGCTACAACAACGTTTATCTCACATATCTGCCTGCCTGCCTGACTACCATTGCACATTTTGCTAGGGTGTATATCCCTAACAAGCTTGTTTAGTTGCTCGTCAATTTTTGGTTTTAGTGCAAATGGTACCCATCTGGCTTTAAGCCTGACTGCAGCTATGTTCAGATTTAAGCTGAATGATATAGGAGTCCCACGGTACTTGCCTAAAGTCCCGTCGAATACGTCATGGAATTCTTCCATCAGGTCTTTTTCCCAGTCAGTCATGGTGACGTTGTTTATCCCTGTCACCTCGATTCTGAGCGGTTCAAACCATTCTAACTCGAGCAGGCTGGGGCTATCTCTATCAATGATGGTTAATGGAAGAATCTTGGTATGTCTTTTAAAATTTACCTTGAAATGTCCCAGTCCCACTACTGGTATCTTGTTACCCTGGTAGTCCTTGATGATCAGGCTTTGCTTTTCAAGTTCTCTTCGTTTGATGTCTGGTATCAAACCTTTTATTGTGTTCCATGACACCATTGATAAATACGAACCGGAGTCTACTTCCGTTTCGCATGGCTCGCCTTCTAGCAGGACGTTGATTCGAACCTTCTTAGTATTTGTTGTTCTGGCCGTTCCAATTGTGATAGTTTGATGCGTTTCTTCCTTTTCACCAAACCGTTGACTTTTTCTGTCTCGGCTCCAACGGCTTCCGGTTGACCTTTCTTTGTTTCTGGGGTGGGTGGGTTACTGCCTTGTCCTTTTGGACTATAGCTCTTTTTGTTTCGGCATACCCTCGCAATGTGCCCTCGTTTCTCACAATGCCGGCATGTGGCATCCAAGAACCGACACTCAGATCTCGGATGGTTTCCACCACAACCTGCACACTGGAACTCAGGTTTTCTGCTTCGTCTCTCTCTCGGTTCCTTTCTGAGTAGAGCCTGTTTACCTCCTCATCTTCATCATCTGAATCGGTTGATGATTCGATGTCCTCATGGTGAGAGGTCGTGGCAGCGTGCTTTTGGGATCCTTCTGTTTTCTTCTCTTTGTTCATGCATGGGCTGCTCGTTGTATTCATCTGCTTCATCTTTGCTGCAGATTTCTTTGCTGCTTCAGCGGCAGTTGCTTCAGCAATGGCTTCGTTCGTGGTGATGTTGGGTCAGTTTAGCAGTTTGCTCTGTAGGGTTGCATCTCTTAGTCCAAGGACTATGCAATCCCTCATTGCTTCATCCATGTTGAGGAACTCACATGCCCCCAATGTCTCTTAATGCTGCTACGAAGTCCCCAATACTCTCGCCTTCTAGTTGGTTGTGCTTGTAAAACTCGTGCCTTCTAATGAGGTTGGATACAGCTGGTGCGTAATGGTTCCTCAACATCCAATTTAGGTCCGGCCAGGCCATCTGTTTAACGTCATTTGGTCTTGCTAATGCCTTGGCCATTTTTAAAAAAGTCAGACCGCAATGCGTTAGGAATACGGCTCTCTTTCTCTGGTCAGTGATTCCTTGCAGTTCGTTGCTTTCTAAAAACATCAGGAATCTGTCAATGTATGACTCCCAGTCTTCTTCGGCTGGGTTGAATGGTGCGGGTGGCGAATTGTTGCCGGCCATCTCGTTGGTCCTTCATCTATTGTTGCCACGTGCTTACGGTCTTTGTCTCTTCAATCCCACCTTCGTCACCAGTGTTCTGTCGCCAGTAAAGAGACTCGAAAGACCAGAATTGAATTCAGCTCTTTATTAGTAACCAGTAACTTTAACTGCAGTCGAGCCGCAGCAGCCCTTTTTATAGCAGCTGCTCACGGCTCGCAACCAATGGCATTTATTTAAACTTCCCGCTGCTTTAGGCGGCCAATCCAACACTGTCGTTATTAACCAATTGTTTCGTTGCATTAACTAACCAATAGGAATATCATCCTAGAAGTCTCTATTTGAATACACTACACCTTCTGAATGTAAATGTGTGATAGACAGCATCAAATAAACTGTTGATCTCTGTTTCAAAAGACTAATGGCTTCTAACAGACTTCCCAGGGAGTCAAAACAGGATTTTCAGGAATGGCATACCAGTTTAAAAATGCACATCTGCAGAAATAAGCAAGAAAAAAAGTTTCATTAAAAAAAAATATTACAAATACCCACTCATCCTCTGTCCACAC
The DNA here is from genome assembly GCF_049901735.1 of Notechis scutatus. Lineage (NCBI taxonomy): Eukaryota > Metazoa > Chordata > Lepidosauria > Squamata > Elapidae > Notechis > Notechis scutatus. The sequence goes on along the minus strand of NC_142009.1, from coordinate 254,746,846 downwards.
ACAGGGAAAACTAAAAGCACCATACAAATATAATGAAAAATGAACATGAGAATAAAATGTATATTTCATTGAGAAAGGGAACATCTGTGCATAATTGAATGCATTCATTTGTTTCACATATGTCTAGCCTGTTTCTGTTTACAGAAAACTTCAGGGCAGTTTGTAATGACCATAAAAGCATTCAGAATAACAGCTGAGCAAAGAGGGTAGCTGAAAAGAGAGTAAAATGAATTTAAAGAAACACCATTAAAATACAACCATTAAAGGGAGTTGATGGCTGGAGAAGGACAACTTTAAAAAAAAGTAGATACTTAAGATTCTCTATAATTCTCTATAACATCACTGGACTTATAATCCCATCAAAGTCACTATGGAGTACATAAATGTAGAGAATATTCACTGTCAGTGACAAAAGATTCATTATTAGTGACGAAATTCAAGACCTCCCCTTAAAATAAATCTAATATATTGATTTATTCATTCCAACTCTACAAAATGATCCATAGTTGAATGGTTTTTCATCTTATACCAGAGATAGTTACCTGGCTATCTTTGGTATCAGGAAGAAAACAATCCATCTCTGAATTCAACTCTGACTCTTCAGTACTTTTATTACCTTTATATAATCCGATTATTTCCAATTGATTGATTGCTTAGTCGACAAGCTTACAGAGTTCCATTATTTTTATTTGATCTCTGGCTGGATCTACCCATTAACTGTTAAAGCATTGCCTTTAATTTGCATGTTTGAGGGTGGAGGCAAATGTCTACTATTACACTTTCTTATCTCTTCTGATTAATGATATAACAATTTACAAACTGTCGTATCAACATCTAATGAATGCAAGAGGAAATCTCTATCCAGTCCTAAAAAAGAAGGGAGAGATCTGATATCTCTCACACACAAATACATATATACTTAGAGACACATGAATGCACACTGAATAGCATTTAAAATCCCATGTAGAAGGAAACACTTGGTTTCTACATGCCAAGGAAGATATATATGTGATTTACATTTACAATTGTTGGTTGACTTAATTGATGTAGACTCAGGTAAATTGTCCTTAATACCATAGTGGTGGAGAGGAATGCTGCATTAACAAGTAGTGCCTTCTCTTTCCATGGAGTTGAGCATAAAAATTCAAACACACAACAGATTTGTAGTGGAGAGAAATAAGCTTTGCAAAATAGATTAGCATGGTATATTAAGGGCATATAAGTAGAATTTTTAATGGAAATTTTATGCAACAGGGTAACAAGAAAAGGAAACGAAAGCATCATGTTTACGATTAGTTAGGTTCTAAGAATCAGAGATTGAATTTAGATTTCTGGCTTATTTTAATTATTCCCAAATGTCTGAAATTAATTGGCCTGACATCTAAAGCATATTATGGCTCAGCTTTAAATGTTTGATTGCTTTTTTTGCAATAAGCCCAGCTAGCTTTCTACTTGTATTAGAATTAAATAGTTTTGTTGTAATCTTCAGCCTTCCCCAGATTGTTTCTGTGCTAATATGTTGGACTATAGATTTTCTCATGCCAGCTAGTTTAGCCAAGATGAGATTCCAACTATAAGTAGCACTTGGTGATGATATGATTTGATTCCTTTGGTTAAGCGCCAAATATAACTTTTCATTTATTGAAAGACTGCCATATATTTAATGAACTTTGAGTGTGACTGTAGCATAGAAACTATAGTCTGTAGCTTCCATGCTGCAGTCACAATGTTTTTCATATATATTAGTTTCAAAAGCAGTTTACCATATGGTCGGCAAAGCATGAAAGAGAAGCATATTGGCTCTGAGTGAGAAAAACAAATCAATTCTTTCATTAACATTCCAACTCATATGATTCTCTGGAGCCTATCCACAATGTAACAATATAATAGTACATGGCAGAAAGTGACAACAAGGTACCCGTGTACACTTGCCAAAAATTTTATCTCATCTGATTTTAATTTTGTTTAGGTTTTTTAAAAATAAACATTATAATGGCAATAGCCTTAGACTTGATAATGAAGCTATTGAAGCTATTGTAGGAGCAACCATCAACAATAGAGAAACAAGCAGTCAAGAAATAAACCACAGACCAGCACTTGGTAGAGCAGCTGTGAAGGTCTTTGAAAAGATTGTTAGAAGATGTGATGTGTTTATTCCTATAAAAACCAGAAGAATGCAAGTAATAGTATTCCCTGTGACACTCTTGGGAAGTGAATGTTGAACTTTGAAGAAGCAGATAAAGAAAAAAAAGTGTTGATGCTTTTGAAGTTTAGGGTTAGAAGAGGCTCTTAAAAATATCATGAAGGAAACATATGAATAGACCATCCAACAAATCAACCCAGAGCTTTTGTTGAGGCATGAAATAGGCTCATGTCTTACTGTAGATGTGGAGACTAGCTCTTTGGAAAAGTCTCTAATGCTGGGAAAGATGAAAGGAAAAACAAAAAGGAGATAACCAGCAGCTAGGTGGATGAAATCAGTTACACTGGCAATGGGTGCGCTGTTTGGAAGATCACGTTAGGACCAGATTGTCATGGAGAAAATCTATGTATGTGTTGACCAGTCGATCAATCAATCAATCAACCAATAAAACATTGTAAATGGGTAGCTGATGCAAGCAAAGATCTAATGTTATCTTTTTTGAATGAGAGTCCCATCAGCATTCTAAGAAAATGAAAATGTGAATAGCTATACCCCAGTACTTTATTAAAAGCTGTCCCTTTCAAATTCTCTTTTCCCAAAATAAAGATCCACTAAGATGGCAGTTTTAGATGGAATGGTGGGAGGTGATCCCACCAATTTTCATCTCAGTTAATAGGCAATTGTTTTGGGTCAGAAGACACTCATGACAGTTATTCTGCGAGCAAGCAAACTCCCAATCTTTAATTCTAAATAATTTTTGTTACTTGGTAGCATAAGATATTGTACTTCTGCCCTAGACAGTTATTTTTTCAAATCCTTTTAATGGCAAACTCACTTTTACCTGAAGTCTTGCTCAATTAAAAAAAGAACCCTCTCAACCACTTCTGAAGCTTTTAAGAGGTCTCAGAGCAAGCGGGAAATTCATTTATATATGTTTCTTAAGACTCAGAATTGCAATGAACAAAATAGGGAATACTTTACTAGTGAACTATTCAGCAAAATTTGTTGACGTGATTCAGTGGTGGGATTCATATTTTTTTTACTACCGGTTCTGTGGGTGTGGCTTGGTGGGCGTGGCAGGGGAAGGATACTGTAAAATCTTCAGTCAGAGGTGGTATTTGCTGGTTTTCTGAACTACTCAAAATTTCCACTACCGGTTCTCCAGAACTGCTCAGAACCTGCTGAATACCACCTCTGATGTGATTGTTTTATGAATTCTGATTAATGGAAAATGGAAAATAATGTGGGAGCAGGTTGAAGAAATCCTGATTCAATAAGATACTTTTAAGGATTTGTATTGAGTGCTCACCTGAGCCCAATGTAATGACAGCAACCCAGCAAAACATTTTTTCCCTTTCTCTCTAACTAGTTTGAAGGAAGAGCACAGAGGGAAGGAGAGCAAGAAGTACCATTATGAAACTGGAAATCAATGTGTTTAATGCTGAATATATGCTTACATTGTTAATTGAGGGTTTGTGCATTGCACATTTAGAAACATGCCAGTAGCTTATGGGAAATCTAATGAGTAATTAGATGAACACTTGGTCAGTCAATCCCCTCATTAGATTGGTTGTCAATAACATTTATCCCCCATTTAATGTTACCATTTTGTAAAAGACAAATTTATTTGGCAGAGCAATTGAAGCTTTTGATATGCAATATATGCTAGATACTAGCACTAATGAGTCATCTATTTAAATAAATGACTGTTTTAAAGACTTCAAAACTAGTTAGGAAAGAAGTGAAGCTAACTATGCCAGATTTGTAACAGACTACCTTTAAGTTAATCAAGTTTTTATAAGAATTAGCTATTCATTATTCCTTCCTTCCTTCCTTCCTTCCTTCCTTCCTTCCTTCCTTCCTTCCTTCCTTCCTTCCTTCCTCTCTGAAAAACAGCATGGTTAAAATATCAATCACAAATTAGCAAAAAAATAAATAAATTGTAAGTCACACTTCCTGATTTGTGACGTGGAAATTTGGTCCACACTCCATTGGGATCAACAATAATTAAACCCAATACAGATTACCTTGATATATTGTATATATGTACAGAAATATGAAATCTATTGTGCACCTACCTTGCAATTAATCTCACCTAATATTAATGAGTGGAAATTTCACACAATTTCACACCTTTCTGCATAATATGCAGAATTTGTCTGGATAGAAATAATCTGTGATTTCAAGGAGAAAGTTAAGTTACTATGGAGGAAACAAAACAAATTAATTTGTTCATAGCTACCGCATAATGGAAAGGATGTTTTTTTTCATTAAAAAATGTACATTATGGTGTTGTGATAAAAAGGCTCATTTTAATTGTTGGAACAGGCTGCAACTTTGGTTTAGGTAATACAATCAAAGTGCATGATTATTCATATTCATTACACAATCCTATAAAGTGATCAATATTTATTCCATGTATATAACTGGCCTTGCTCAAACCTATTTAAAATGATGATGATAGCTTTTAAACAAAAACTTCTCATGTTTAGGTTCTGCATGAACCCTGAACAGTGATGTAATCATGTTGGATGTCAGAAGAAAAAAATATTAATTCCTTTTCCTTCTTTTCCTTTTCCTCCTCCTCCTCCTCCTCCTCCTCCTCCTCCTCCTCCTCCTCCTCCTCCTCCTCCTCCTCCTCCTCCTCCTCCTCCTCCTCCTCCTCCTCCTCCTCCATCATCTTATTTTAAGTCTCTTTCGGGGATGCTTTTTATCAAGAGGGATCCATTCTATGCAGGGATGGGATCCGACCAGTATAACTACTGGTTCTGTTGCTCTGCGTCGCACGTGTATGCGCGAGTCGCGTGAGTGCAATTTACAACCTGCTTATCTGCCTGGACAGCTGAGCAGTGCTGCATGCGGGTGCATAGTGGTTGGAAAAACCCTTTTTTCCTGCTTTTTCAACCGCAGCTGTGTCACGCAAAGCAGCTGCAGTTGAAAAAGCAGGAAATAAAGGTCAGGTAAGAGCCCAGGAGGGCAGGTGGGCAAAAACAGCAGCAGACATAGAACCGGTTCTATGTATGCTTTCTGTTTGCTGCTTTTCAGAGCAACCGGTTCTACAGAAGTGGACCAAACTGGTAGAATCCCACCCCTGATTCTATGACTTCCTTGGTCTACCTGCCATCAGTTCTTCTTGCTATGTGACCAACCTACACAGTATATTTTATTGTTTTACGACTATATATTTTCGCCCAACATCAAAACATTGATGGTTTTACTTTAAGTGAAATGAAGCAAAAATAAAAGAAAAAAAGATAAAGGAATAAGAAAATGTAAAATATTAATCATAGCTGAATAGACAATGTTGCAGTTGAATTCCCATATCCAGAGATGATGTTTTTAATAAATACTAAACCAAGATATGCAGATGTTTTTCAAGTTCTATATTGTAGTTGTTTATTTTGTATGAAAAGAAAGAAATACAAAAGTGAAGGGCATAGATTTGTTTCCATTGACCTGTATTATGAGTACTTTATTTGCGTTCCTTTGAGATTAGTTTATGGTTACAAATGCACTTACCTCTATTTTTATGATAGCAGAAGTAGACTCAGTTATAGCAATGTTTTAAAATTATAGACAAAAGATGCTGTTTAGGGAACACCGCTTCGAATAGGTCTGGAAAGACTTCGCCCTCTTCTCTTTAAAGCTCAAAAGAGGGGACTGCGGAACCTCGCCCCATTGTAAATACGGCGGGTGGAGGCGAGGGACTATTTGCTTATAGTAAAGAGACGCGGCGAGTTACTGTCTGAAAAATTCTCATCACAGGATGATGCGGTGGAGGGAAATGGGGGGGGGGAGTGTGGCGAAGGAGCGAAAAAAAAACAAACCACGCGCGCACACACACATACAGAAAGGAAGGCTCTCTCATTTACATGCGTCGGAGCCTGATAAGCTCATATATTTTTGTGGAAATAAGAATATTTAGGAAAACCTTTTATGGTGTTCCTATCATAAGTGAGTTGGGAATCAATAAAGGTTTCTATTTTCTACTATGTCATTCTGATTAGCAGGAGAAAAATCCCAAGAGTAAACTATTTCTGGTTGTCTGAAATGACTTTGTACCAACAGAATTGGGGGAAAAAACTCATGGTGTTTCCATGTGCTACATAACAAAAATTATTACTAAATACATCTCATCTCAATATCTATATAAAAGGAAAGTGTATGTCCTTGTAGTTACATACTTCTAAAAACCTCTGTATATATACAAACAACTACTGTTTCTCAAGCTGTGGGGAAAGACAAAAAAAACCCCAATAACTTTCTTATAGCTGGAGAGCCAGTTTGATATAGTGGTTAAAGCTACTGACCTAGAAATTGAATGTCTTCTCTTACTTTAGACATGAAGCCAGCTAGGTGAGTTTGAGCTGGTTACTATTTTCAGCCCTTGGAAGAAGGTTACTGTATTGCCGAGCTTTAAAACTGACCTGAAAGAAAGAAAAAGAGTGATATCTCTAATAATTAGCAATGATCTTGAAGAAGGTAATTTTTATGTCATTTTTCCTGAACTGAGAAATTAAATGTAATTCAAGGAGGAGGAAGAGACCATTAGGAATTGAGAAAGGAATTTCCTTGATGGGATTTTTCTTGAGGAGTTAAATAGAACATGGAAAGCCTGATACTCTATTTTCAAGTCAGAACTACTGACCAGTATACCTTGAGCACATGCTGCATAGTTCTTCACAGTCCACATCAGGCTATCTGGCCTAGGAGATATCTTGATACACACTGAGAAGGTTTTGAACTGGTCACATCTACATGTAGTTGGATTCTGTCTTCAGTCTTTTAAATAAGGAAGCCACTGTTACTGTGAAAAACAGATTTGAGGATTTGTTTTGTTTGAAGTGCTATCAAAATGAAGCATTCCTTCAAAACTTTTCCAAACTCTGGGCCAGAGTGTTTCATAATTACATAGAAATACAGAAAACTGATGGCAGAAAAATGATCTAGTGTTTCACTGAGTTTGTCCTTTGAGTTTGTTTTTGTATTCTTTTTAATGTTATTTATATATTCATTATTTTAATTATCGTTATATTTTATGTTTTTTTTATTTTTAATTATTGTTAGATGATGGACATGTGTTTATTTCAAGCATGTTTAAACTCAGTTACCGATGATTGACGCACTTCCTCCACTGGAAGTTGGTTCCAAGCTTCTACTACTCCTTCTATGAAGTAATACTTTCTAAAGTATTAAAATAAATTACCACAACATTGTGGCCCCAAAAGTGGCAATAAGTAAGACATTTTCTTCCCATTGTTTTACTGACCATTAGGAATTGAGAAAGGAATTTCCTTGATGGGATTTTTATTGAGGAGTTAGATAGAACATGGAAAGCCTGATGCTCTATTTTCAAGTCAGAACTACTGAACAGTATACACCTTACCTTGGAGGCAGGGGGAGCGGAGGAACCCTACAGACCCTTTTTTAATATGTCCAGAAGATTGTGGTCTAAGTAATTCATTATTACTGCAAGGAACCTTAATAATAGTAATTAAAACAAACAATACTGAGAACAATTATTCAGTGGAATGATTGGCTTACAGAAATTGTGAGTGTTTCCAATACTAGACGTTTAAAAGAAGAAATTGGACAATTATCTGTCTGAAATGGCTTTCCTGCTTTAGTAGTAATTTTGATGAAAAGACCTCCAGGGTCCCTTCCAACTCTGTTATTCTGTCCTTTTGTTAACTAGAAGACATGCCTTTTCTACTGTGCCCCCTGCTTTATGGAATATTCTTCCCTCAGAAATAGAATGACCCCCAACCCCAATTGCTTTTCACAAAACTCAAAACCTTGGCCCTGTATCCAGGCCTGGGTTTGGCTTTACTGTCAGTTATTTGATCATCACAACTGCTGTTTATACTTACTTATTTTGCGGATGCTTTTATTGTTTTCATATATTTTAAATTGTTGAAAGGCTTTTATAATTATAAGCCATCCACAGTCACTTGGTTGAATTGGACAGCTATAGAAATCGAACGAACAAAATACAATACAATACAATAAATATATAATAACAGTAACTCCTAGTAGCATGCTGTTTCTCTGTTATATTTGAATTCTTGATTTTGAGGGTTTATAATAGTTCCAGGGTATAAGTGAGAGGAGGAGAGGTTTTTGTTAGAAGATAATATGAATCAGCATTTGGAAATATCTAGCTTAATGTTAACCTAGGAGCCTCAAATTGTTCCATATAATTTTGCCTAGAAATTGGAAATGCCTTTTTCCATTTTCCAAATTGGGAAACAAATTAGACATTGATGCTTGTTTCAGAAATGAAAAGTCAATGCAAATATTAGGAATTTGAATATGGATGCCTTCATGAGCAGACAGTTACAACAAAAGTGCATGGAGATGCATAAGAAAAGTAGTCATAACAGTGGATATATTTCATATTTTAATATCTCCTTACCCATTCCTGTGTTTGGTAATAATTTCATCTTTCATCACAAATGTACTCTTCTGAAATGTTTTGTGAAAGCACTATATTCAGAGCTGCATATTTTAACACATTACACATAACCAACTGTCACATATGCAATGAATATGAAAAGTTTGCTTGTAAACTAAGAGTTTTATTTCTTCCATTGTTTAATTTATATCATTTCAAAGCATAGGGTTCATTGGAGGACATTTTTTAAAAAGTGTTTTGTAGAGTTAGAGACATCGACTTTACTTTCCCCATCAGAACTAATTTCACCCACTATTAGATTAGGTTTAGTGTTCAATGAACTGAAACTAAGCAAAAGTCAAAGTATGCAAACTTTCCAGAAGTGGTATGAAATACTTCATTTACTGTTTGAAAACAGAATTAAACTTAAGAACAAATTACTGACTGAGCCAAGCAATTTCTTTGGGTTGTTTTGCACAGCAGAAGTGGCTTCTAAACATGTGCAATGCATGTGCCAAAGCCATTGTTTTTAAATTCAGTTAACTATTTAAGATTAGCCCTACTGTAATGCATCATTGAGGTGATATAATATGCAGTATGAGATGCTTCTCCCACAGTATTATGATATATGTCTCTCTACTGTGGAAAACCATATATTATATAATTTGCTTCAATCTTGGTAGACTGGTCTAGTCACTAAAGCTAAGGAACTTGATTAGAAACTAAGATACTGTGAGTTCTAGTCCTGCCTTAAGCATGAAAGCCCAGCTGGGTGGCTTTGGGCCCGGGATACTTTCTCAGATCATGATGTCACATTCAAGAGACAAGCTGGCTGGATTAAGGAAAAGATAACAAAATGAATGGGAATGACTAGAAATGCCAATGGATAAGTCTTTATGTGTGTAGAACTCTCAGAGATTCTAATGGTAAAAGAGTCACCTTTGGAAATTATACTGCCATTAATGTAATCAAAAACAATCATCTGTTTGCAGTCATATGACACAATTGACTCATATTCAGTTTGGCATTCAATTCCAATTCCAATTCATTTCCTTCCTCCCTCCCTCCCTCCCTCCCTTCCCCTCATCTCCCCTTCCCCTCCTCTCTTGGAGGTCTATTGGTTGAAATCCTTGCTCAAGCAAGAGACCCTATATCATTCCAGACAAGTGGCTGTCCAGTTGCTTCTTAAAAGCCTCCACAACTTTTGAAGGAAAGTTGTCCCACTGGTTAATTGTTCTCACTATTAAACAATTTCTTCTTAGTTCTAGGTTGCTTCTCTGCTTCATGAGTTGCCATCCATTGTTTCTTGTCTTGCCTTCTGGTACTTTGGAAAATAGACTGACCTCCCCTTCTTTGTGGTAGCCCCTCAAATATTGGAACATTGCTAACATTCATCCTCTCTCTCTCTCTCTCTCTCTCTCTCTCTCTCTCTCTCTCTCTCTCTCTCTCTCTCTCTCTCCCTCCCTCCCTCCCTCCCTCCCTCCCTCCTTCACATTTAGAGTCTGTCTGACTTGTTAGCAACTTTGAGTGGCTTGCAAATAAAAAAGAATGAGATAGGCAGTTAACAAATATGAAATAAATAAATAATATTTTAAAAACATAGAAAAAGACTATTTTTCCCATTTGGACCCATTCCCTTAAGGCTTACATTTTTGTGAAGGATTTCTACTGGGTAAAGGAAGGATTTAAACATTCTTAACTTTTAAAAAAAATGGCCCAAAGGCTTAATTTTATGATCTTGTGCTAATACTACTGTGCTTGTACTACTTTCTGGCCATTTTAGTCAATTCTTTGAAATTTACCAATTTGTAATATTCGGTTAAACTCATTACCCCTGCTGCTTTAACCTGCCATTGCTTAGAGAGATTTCAGTTTTAAGCACTGAATGAATGAGCACCAGAAGAACACAGGTTTTCTCCAGATGTGTTACTTTTACAAATAGATTTGCACAGACAGTGATTGGTCTTTTCCACAAACAATCTCCCTTCCTAGTAATAAGAGCAAGGCTACAATTGATCCTTCCCACTGAACTCTTTTCCTTCCCAAATAGTTATGAATGGAATTTCTATCCTGTAATCTGCAACTCTTACGCTGCAAAAACATATGGACTACACAACTCGATCAGGGCAAAGCAATAGATGCAATCTACATGGACTTCTGTAAAGCCTTTGATTCAATGGTACACAACAAATTACTACCAAAACTAAAATCTTATGGTATCTCTGGACACCTACATAACTGGATAGAAGCATTGTTGCCTGTCAAACAGACAACAAATGGTCAAAATTGGGAGTGTCCTATCAAATTCTGTACCTGTCAACAGTGGTGTCCCCCAAGGCAGTGTTTTAGGACCAACTTTCTTCATACTCTACATAAATGACCTCTGTGATCATTTATTAAGAGCAACTGAGTTCTCTTCACTGATAATGTAAAGCTGTTCAATACCACAGACAATACTACTACCCTCCAAAAAGACCTTGACTATGTATCAGAATAGTCAATCAAATGGCAACTTCAAATCTCAACAAATAAATGCTCTGTCTTACATATTGGCAGAAAAAATCAGAAAATAAAATACAAGCTGAATAGTCAAGACCTTGTTGAGGATCCAAACTTTGTCAAAGACCTTGGAGTACTCATCTCAAATGATCTATGTGCCAGAGCCCACTGTAACTACATAGCCAAAAAGGCATTAAGAGTTGATAATCTAATCCTTCGTAGCTTCTTCTCTGGTAATATCACACTACTAAGTAGAGCATACAAAACATTTGCTAGACCTATACTTGAATATAGCTCATCAGTCTGGAACCCATATCATGTATCTGATATTAACACAATTGAAAAAGTCCAGATATATTTCACAAGAAGAGTTCTCTGCTCCTCTACTCATTGCAGAATACCTTATGCCACCAGACTTAAAACTCTAGACCTAGAAAACCTAGAACTATTCTGCCTCCGGTCGGATCTAAATATAGTATATAAAATAATACATTGCAATGTCCTACCTGCAAATGAATACTTCAGCTTTAATCATAACAATACAAGGGCACACAGTAGATTCAAACTCAAGGTTAACCACACCAAACTTGATTGCAGGAAATACGACTTCAGCAACAGAGTGGTCAATGTTTGGAATACTCTCACCTCAGGGGTCCCCAATCGCCGGTCCGCGGACCGGCACCGGTCGCGGAAAGCCTTACCGGGTCGCTGGTTGCTGGGCGCCGCCATCTTTTTGGTAAAAGCAATTTTTCGTCAAAAGATGGCGGCGCTAGCTTGGTGAGCTTTTCCGGGTAGAAAGCCATTTCTACCCGAAAAGCTCACCAGAAGCGCTGGCGCCGCCATTTTTTTGAAAATCACTTCCGTGACATCACCGGAAGTGATTTTTCGTCAAAAAGATGGCGCGCCAGCTGACGCCGAACCGGGCCGCGCGCCCAGCTGACGCTGGAACCGGCCGCTGGCGCCCAGCGCTGACGCCGAACCGGGCCAGCGCCGAAAAGGTTGGGGATCCTGCTCTACCTGACTCTGTGGTTTCTTCCTCAAACCCCAAAAACTTTAACCTTAGACTGCCTACTATGACCTCACCCCCTTCCTAGGCCTGTAGGGGGCGTGCATAAATGCACCAATCATGCCTACCGTCCCTGTCCTATTGTTTTTTTTAATTTTTCTTATAAATATCTATCTCATGTATTCAATACTATATTTATTCTTATACCTATATCTTGTAAGCGATTGACAAATCAATAAATACTAAATACTAAATTTGTCTCCCAAATGCTTACCATTTGAAAAACAAAAAAGAGTCAAAGCAAGGTCTGCCACGTTTCTTCTTCCAGTCTACCTTTTTCTCCAACCCCTCTTCACTGGCTCATCTCTAAGAGCCTTGCATTTTCTTTAATGCCAGCTTCCCCCATGACCCCACTGCCAAATTCAGCTGCCAGCATACATTGGTTAAAGACTCCTGTCTCCATCTTGCTCAATCTCAATGCTGAGATATTTTAAAGAAACCCAATTATATTACCTAGTCTGCCAGCCTACTCTTGTGTCTGTCTGGTGCCACAACAAAACTAGGAAAGCCACATTCTTCTAGCTTGCCATCCTACTTCCATCAATGTCTATATCCACATCCTCACTTAGATACCAGACCCAAATCTGAAGGTCACTTATTCCCCATCTGCTTGCCTGGCTGTCAAGATTACTTTCTCTCTCTGATGCAGCTGCTCATCTATGAAAGTCACTTTCTCCTTGCATGCCAGCTTTCTTTCACCAGTTCTACACCTGCTAGCCTGGCTTTTTCAATGTCCCCAGCCTCTTGTAATCATTCCAATTCTGCTTCAGTAGCCAGTCTGCCTCTCCACACTTGTTCTGTATTTGCATGTGCCAAGCATGCTACAGGAACGGAGGTAAACTATTGATATCAATGGACCAATTAATAGTTATGAGTATTATTTCTTGCTCTGTTTTTGTGCTTCCCACCCTGAATCCACTGAAGCTTATCTTCCCCATCTGATGAAAATGCTCAATTTGAACATTTTAGTGGTAATACAAGCCAACTAGCCAAATTGCCTGCTTATGCTTTGTTCCAGTTGCTGTAAGTCACTAATTCGAGATTGCTTTTGCAGCAATGCTGCTAAGCTGTAGAGCCTGTCAGTGACCCTATTGCCTATTTAATCAATTGTTGGGTATCTTGGGCATCATTTTCATGAGAGAAGTATACTTGGCCAGTCTAAAGCAGACATGCCAAGCTTGGTGACCAAGAAAGCAAGTGGGCAAAGGCTAATTCTGAGAAGCTTCTCAACTTGCCAGCAATTTGTTCCAACACAAGAAAGCTAATGTTGAAATGGTTATTTCCAGAAAGGGCTAACAACAAGGTACAAAGAATGACTCTTCTACCATTACAACCTCTGGGAGATCTGTTGCATAAAGACTTATCCATTGCCATTTCTGGTTATTCCAATTCATTCAATTGTGCCTTAAAATAATGGAAGAGAGGTGTTTTTTAAAAAAGAAAAGTACTTCCCTTTACAGTTTTTACTGTTTCGTTCCATTCTGCCAAAAAAGGGAAGTACTTGCAGGTGTTCTGATGTTTTTCCATTCTTTAAAACTTTTATTAAACCCAATATCAAATTATGTTGAATCGAATCTTTTTATTTCAAGTCTGATATTGCAAAGTTGAATAGAATCTTTTTACCTTCAAATGATGAGTCTCAAACCTGGATATATCTTGGCTGATTTGCAACACTCTTACAACTTTGATCTACTTCTTACAGGGCAATTTGGTTGTTGTTGATGATGATGATGGTGGTGTTGTTTTGGCCTATCACATTATTCTATAGATCTAAAAAGAATAGAAAAAATAACTAGCCTCATGATTTATGCTAAAAATATATGAAATGTACTGTCTTATGCTTTGTATAGCAGTAAAGTTTTTTTTTAAAAAAAATGGGAGACTCTGTGTATCTCTGATACTTCCTGGAATGATTAGTTTTGGACATTACAGGAACATGTCAAAAAAGGAATAGCCTCTGCAAACAGCATCATTGTATTGTATGCCAAAATGTTTAAATGGTTAAGCATATTTTTTTATATTTAGAACACAGAATCTTAGGGCTGGAAGGGTCCTCAACACTAGTCTTCTAGGCCAACCCTCTGCTCAATGCAGGAGTCCTTATACCAGAGGTCTCCAAACTTGGCAACTTTAAGACTTGTGGACTTCAACTCCCAGAATTCTGTGAGTTGAAGTCCACAAGTCTTAAAGTTGCCAAGTCTGGAGATCCCTGCTTTATACCAACCTGATCAAGTGGCTATCCAGTCTAACTTTGAAAACTTCCAGTGGATCTCTCTTTAACAAGCTTCCAACCACTACTTCTTATCCTCCTACCTGATGCCTTAAATCAATCCCTTCTTCTTTTGTGATAGCCATTTAAGTACTGGAAGATAGTTATCATGTCCCTCCTAATCTTTCTCTTCTATTGGCTAGACGTACTTAGCTCCCTCAATTGTTTATCATACGATTTAGCCTCCAGATTCTTCATTATCTTTGTTACTCTTTTCTGCATATTTTCTAGGGTCTCAGCATCATTTTTGTGTCATGGTGACCAGAATTGTAGACAGTGTTCCAAATGTGGCCTAACTAGTGCAGTATAAAGCAGTATTATCTATTCTTGTGATCTTGGTGTTATCCCTCTGATAATGCAGCCCAGGACTGCATTGTCTTTTTTAGCAGCTGCAGCACATTGCTGGCTTTTACCTAAGAGGTGGTCACCTAGATTTCTCTCATAGTTACTACTGTTAAGCCAGGTTCTTCCTAGAAAGAAGGACCTCCAAATGTCAGTAATTGGGATTGGAGGAAGAATCTCAACCTGCAGATTAACCTGCAACTCATAAAAAGGGTGTTTAAAGGCCTGTGTTCTGAGAAATGAGCACAATTCAAAATGCATTGATGATGTCTCCTCAAATGGTGACGAAATGTTTGCAACCAAATTGCCAAGCTCAACGATAAAACCAACAGCTTAACTACTAACCCGAGCTAGTAATATTCAAAGACGTTTCAGCGAAGAGTCTTGTCTCTGAGATCCTGGAAGTTAGAGAAATATTACAGCCAGCAGTTTATCAGGAGCAGCTCAGAAAAATACAAGGACTGCAAAGTGATACTTCAAATCACCCAAAACTTTTCCAAAAATGCTTTAGTTTTATTTAATATAGGAAGATGAAATTGTATGAAAGTAAATGAAACAGCAATATTAACAAACTAATCTTAACAAGCATCCTTAGAAATACCTCATTAAGCATCATAAATAATGAAGTATTATTCTCACCTTGCATCCTCCTGAAAAGATTCAGCCTTCTATAAATGACACTAAGTTCTTTATATTTTATTATATGCATTATTGGCAGAATTATTCAAGGCAGCTGTAGCCAAATGCAGTGAGAATCATTCTTACTGAAGGCGAAACACAACAGATTCTGATCAAATATTTAACATAAACAAAGCAGAGATGCCATAGTTTCTCTATCATAGAAAGCTGATCAGTGTAGCCAGCTTTTCCCAGTTTGAGTAAAGAACACTGATGACTTTCTTGGGGGCTGAAATAACAGAATACCAGGTTTGGAAGGGACTTTGGAGGTCATCTAGTCCAATCTCCTGCTTGACCTGGAGATCCTATACTAGTTCACCTTCAGACAAAAGGTTGTCCAAGCTATTTATTAGTTTATATAAGTTGGTCATCCAACTCCAATGGACTCTGGGTAGCGAATTGAAAGGAAATTGAATGAAACCGCTTCTAACCCAATTTTTTTAAAAAAACACAAGAACAAATGCTAAACAGATTACTTTACTCAAATTTCTCCATGGATAAATTCCCCCAAATCCTCTCTCAGAGGAATTTGTTTATGGAGTATTATACATCTCTTTTCTGTAAGAATAAGCAGTGAAAACTTTCAGAATTCTGAATAATTAGACCCTGGAAGCTGTCCCAAAGATCTGTAATTAAATATGTGATGAAAATAGGAAAAATTGCTGGCTCAGTTATAATTGCTTGGGATTACAGCATTTGCCTGCATGGGCCATCTATTCATTTTACTGGTAAGCGAATATTCATAAATACAAAACAATCTATACATAGAGTTTCCATGGATTATTTATTTATAGGATAACTTATAGCTATATCTCACATTATTTTCTGCAGCTGCTAGAGCCCTGCAAGTTGATGTCTTCACAGTCTGGGGGAAAAAAAGTTGCCACTACTGCCTTTCTGTGATTTTTTCCCCTCTCTCTGCCTAATGTTTCTTTACTTATCGATCATATTTGCAGCATGCTGAACTGTCAATGGACACTTAGCAGTCTCAAAGTAATCCAAACAATAAAAAAATCCATAACCCAATAAAACCTTTTCTTTAAAAAATGTAAAACGTGTTATCAATGTATCCAGAAAATAATCTAGCAGAATCATCTAGCAGGGACCAAACCTTCATCCAGAAGAGCTCAATTTTCAACTGTTTTCAGAAAGTCAGGTCTAATCTGTTTTCAAAAGGCGAACCACATCATGCTTGTTTATCCCACTACAGAAAATAAATTAGCCATCCTGAAAAAGACAACTGGATGGTGAACTGCTGATACTGAACCCGCCCCCCCCCCCCCCATCTGAATCTGGAATAGTTCCAATTAAAACATGTGCTCAAAGCACATGTTAATTACTGGCTCAAATAAAATTGCAACCCAGGTCATCTCATTTCATTGATTTTGGGGGGCAAATTCCAGACTTTTTGGTAAAAAAAAAAATACTCAATGCCATCCTAAGTGATGATGGAATCTCAATCAATGCATATCCCCTGATTGATTCCAATGGGATTTGACTGAAGACCAACCATAATTTCAGTATACCTTTGAAAAACTGTTGCTCTTGCATATTGCCTCTACAATATTACCTTGATTGCTAGAATGTGTCCCCTTATGTCCTTTTGCACAGAAGGTTCTATAATAGGCCATAAGAGCTGCATCTGAGGGGAAAATGAAATGACGACTTATGTGTTACTGCATTGCTTTTTTTTTTAATAGAAATCTATAAGATATCTATATTTCCCTATGGATAACACAGTACTTGGGTAGGCCAGAGGCTGATTGCCTTAGTCTCTTGCTAGCTGACCAGGTGCAAGGATTTCATGCAATGTAGCAGGTTCTGTGATTAAATGTAAACAATTTCTTCGAATGAGGTGAAGCTGAGTCTCAGACTTAGTTATAGACTTCCATAACTCAATATATTTTCTCTTCCTTTTTTGCGCTTCTTCTCTGTCCCATTATCTTTTTTTTCTTTTTAAAATAACATTCTTTGTGTTATTATCAGGCATGAAAGAACAGGTTCACATGTTCAGTTAAACTGAGTTATTGCTAAAGCCTAAGGACAGGGATTTTCTAAACTTACAGTTCATTCCTGGTTAGAGGTAGAGACCCTACACCAAATGTTCTCTGACCCAAATAAAACAGAAGTTGTAATAGTTTATTCCATCATTTGCACACCATTTATGCATCTTCTGATTGAACACAGAATATTTCACTATTAGAGATCTAATATGTATAGGCTCTCTACATATTAGAGATCTTGTTAATCCTTCGCCCCCCCCCTCGCTTTTAGGGTAGCTTTCTTTTCTTTTTTTAAAGAGTTACTTCTGAATGACATGATTCCATTGTTCTAGTTAGCAACAGGATACCTTCCCACTGTTGCAAAGAAACAAAGTGAAGGTAGAATTAATTAGAAGTAAAGGGTTCTCACTTTTTAAACAGTAATTTTATTAAAAGTTGCAAATCAAAAAAGAAAGAAAAAAAGAAAAATGTAAAAAAAAAAAGGAGAGGCAAAGTGGTGTTCAGAGATAAAACATATCACAAAAATATTAAAGCAACACATATGTTTTAATAATGAAAGCAGGATCACAAAATGGCAACAAAGAAAATGGGACAAATACAAAAATGAACATTGACTGTTGTGGCAGAAACTCCAACCCTCTTATAGTGTTGTGACCCGCCAGCAGCCAGCTGAACTGATGGCAGACTCAGACAGTGAGGAGGTTGGGGAGGAACATGGGCCTGTCCTGGAGTTTGGGGAAGGCTCTGATGAATGCTATGTGTTGGAGGCAGAGATGGGGCCAGGGTGGTCCAACAGTTATCAGCTGCCTTCAGAATTAGAGATCAGTGGGGCAGAAGAACAGCTGGAGCCTGTTCCTGATGTGCACATGCACAGAGCTGTCAGGAGAAGGAACAGTTAAGGAACAAGGGTAAATTTGGGAGTAAAGGTGAATGGACCCTCCCACAGGGAATAAAGAGGAGCAGAAGGGGAGTGGTGCTTGCAGGAGAAAATTAGTTCATTTAATTAGTGTGAAGATTTGTTTATCTGAGTTCATGACTCACAGAGACTCCTTGCCAAGTATTTCCTTATACAGCATTGTGCTTGGAAGCTATTGGCCTGCCAACTCTCCAATCCTGATAAGATCTGTGGTTGCAGTTCACCCTTGAAAAACTGTTTGCAGGGATTTTGCTGGATGTGAATGATAGAAATTCACATTATCCAAATAAAAAAGGGTTTTCTCGGGACAAGGAGTCTGTTTTGTAATTTTTGTGAAGCCTAGGTCAGAACCAGAGGTGGTATTCATCAGACCAGTTCTGGAGAACTGGTAGTGGAAATTTTGAATAGTTCTGAAAACTGGCAAATACCACCTCTGACTGGAGATTTTACAGTATCCTTCCCCTGCCATGCCAACCAAGCCATGCCCATAGAACCAGTAGTAAAAAAATTTGAATCCCACCACTGGTCAGAACATATAGATGCATTGTGATATAACAGAGAAGAAAGAGAAGAAAGGAGCTTGCATTGTACTTTGTCATTTTGGTAAAATCTTTGGATTCCTCAGCATCTCCCAAAAAACAACAACACAAAAAACATTTATATAATTGAAGGTGATACTCTTAAGTATCACTTTTAGAAAAGATATATTTCAAAGTTATCCAGTTTGAGGATCAGTATGTACTGATACATAGGCATTCCATATTCATAATAATATGTATAAGTTTCAAGCAGGAACACGAAGAAGCAACAGTCCTTCAGACATCCTAGACTCAGGCAGTTTTGTTCTTGAATGCTAATAGCATTTTGAAAGCTTCTCTTTCAAGGTTCTTTACTGTTTGATGTTTTCAGAATCTAACTGGGATTTCCCCATTTTTCTAACTTTTCATCATGTAAAATGGTAACTTTGCCATTTATTATTGAACTACATCATATTATGAACTAAAGTAGTCTGATAATCCTGTGCAAGTAGAAACTTAAGAAGTACCTTTTTTTAAAATAAAAAAGGGTAAAAGCAGAGGATGAGATTAAAAGGTCATCACAAAGGTTATTGGAAATTTAAAAAAAAAATATGCGACAAAAGGTCAGTAAAGGAGATAGAAAGCTTCTTAAGTGACGGGAGCAGCAATATATTGACAAAAAAGGAATCCGTAGTTTGATTAAATTAAATGAATTTCATTGCATCTCTCACAAAGGAAGACAGGGTGAGATGCCAGAGTAGTTATAAATTTCCCTTGGGCAAGAACTGTTGGTGAGTACAAGCAGGCTCATGCCAAAATGAATGCTCTAAAAATTAGTGCATTTGATCTCTGAAGGCTAAAGAGACTCCAGGCAGCAATAGAGCAAGAGAAAAATCCCAGACCATTAGGAAGACTCATGGTTAGCATAGCAATACAAGAACTGATTTCAAAGGCAGTTGAGTCCTACCTACTCCCAACCTAATCACAGATAATCTTTGGGGAATTTGGTCTCTGTAGCTCCATTAACTAAGTTTGCACAGGCTTTTGCCATGTGCAAACATACATGCATTTTCTCTAAAAAGCTACATTGGTTGTCTTCTTCTTCTTCTTCTTCTTCTTCTTCTTCTTCTTCTTCTTCTTCTTCTTCTTCTTCTTCTTCTTCTTCTTCTTCTTCTTCTTCTTCTTCTTCTTCTTCTTCTTCTTCTTCTTCTTCTTCTTCTTCTTCTTCTTCTTCTTCTTCTTCTTCTTCTTCTTCTTCTTCCTCCTCCTCCTCCTCCTCCTCCCTCCTCCTCCTCCTCTTCCTCTTCCTCTTCCTCTTCCCTTTCCTTCCCTCCTCCTCCTCCTCTTCTTCTTTTCTCCCCCCCTCCCCTTCCCCCCTCCCCCCCTCCTCCTCCTGCTGCTTCTGTCATTAAACTCCTGGATTAGAAACTGGGAAATTAAGAATGACAGTTCTGCCTTAAACATGAAAACTGCCTGGCTGTTGGGTCAAGCCTTCTTTTTCAGTCCAGAGAAGGAGGCAGTGGCAACTCACTTCTGAAACATCTTGCCAAGAAAACTATATTGGCTTATCAATATAGTTGCATGCTATCATGTCAAGATTGATTTAAAGGAAGACACAGACACACAAATATTACACCATTATTGGCAATTTTTTTCCTGGATTGCCTCTACTTTAACATACAGAATGGGTGATTTATGGATTTGGGGATTAGAAATAGTTAAAGAGGGAGGATAAATAATAAGATGGCAACCATGTGAAATAAAGAAGGGAAGAAGCCAAAATTTATGTTTTCTTTCTTCTGTCTTCTTTATTTTTGTTCATCTTTATATTTTTACTGTATTGCAAAATTCTTATACACAGATACACAAACTTACCTACATGTATGTGCATGTGTGTATTCTTATCACCTATCAGAACTGGTGGTTGTTTGTTCAGGTTGAAGATAGCTAAGTGCTTTATTGCTCAAGGTTGTGATAGTTAGAGATGAATTGCAATGGTAGGATTCAATTTGTTTTACTACCGGTTCTGTGGGTGTGGCTTGGTGGCTGTGGCTTGGTGGGCATGGCTTGGTGGGCGTTTCAGGGGAAGGATACTTCAAAATCTCCAGTCCCTCTCCACCCCACTAACCTGCTTTCCAGCTCCATTCTCCTGTGCAGGGCAACAAAAGAAGACCCAGCCGATCAGCTGGGACTTGGGAGGCTGGTTCTCTGAACAACTCAAAATTTCCACTACCGGTTCTCCAGAACTGGTCAGAACCTGCTGAATACCACTTCTGATGGATTGGCCTGGAACTTAATCATGCTGCTGCTTTACCATTTGCCCCATTCGCCAGCCTTTTATTTTATATTGCTGACATTGAAAAGAGTATCCAAACTCTTATTTGTAAGCATTGTGTGGAAGATGTAATAATTCTAGCACCAAAAAAGTGTGCTACCATTCTTCATCGAGTTCACTGATAATACCATTAACCACACACTCACATTTCATAATGTTAATCAATACAGTCAACAATTAGCAAAACTATAGAAAAAGCATATGTGGGACAACCATGACCCAGATGTGAGAGAATCTCTACAGACTTATAGAAATCCTGGTATCAAGGAAGACAATAATCAGTCAGGTCTACATCATTGGTTGCCTTATTTTTACTGCATCTATACAGTAACAGTACCTGCATATTTCATTTTTTTTTTAAAGTAAAAAAACTTTTTTACTATTATAAAACTTACTTTTTCTTCAGGGTTTTGGTTCAGGAGATTCTCTTTTAACTGTTTCAGAGACCTCTCACAGCCTGTGATTTAAGATAATAGGGATAAACAAACAGCTATAATGTCTGTTAGAACAAATTCTTTTGTAATAATGGTCTTCAGATAGATAAATAATGCATACTATTATAAATATATAGTATAACTTTCAGACAAATTAATACTTTATTTGTTCTAACATGCTTTATACTTTTAAAGTTTGATTATTTTAAAGATAGAATTGAGGAATAGCTCTTCATGTTATTTAATACCTTTGTTTTTTGTAACAAAAGAATCTTTAATCTTTAAAAATCATTTTTTTAGAAAAATTAAAGCCATAAAACCTATAATATATCTCTACCAATGAGCTGAAGAATATTTTTAAAGTCAACATTTCTGAGATATTTCAAACATGAGTTAAAGAATTAGAATTTTGGATAAAGCAAAAGCAATGGCTTCAAATCCAAGAAAGTTAAAATGGTATATACAAGATATGAGAATATGGATGATTAATTAAAAATTGTATTTCCAAAGAATGTATTTGAAAACATGGACCTCAGTGATTTTTTTTAATGCTGGAGAAATATAAGAGATTTGACCCATGTGGCCATGTGATCATTTAAGTATCTTTTTGGAAGTGTTTATTAATGTATATTAGGAGATTTGTGGGGAAATATTTAAATATTAAATATGTTGATGTCATATTAAATCATATACAAAAACTTTGGAATTTGATCATTGATCAGGAATTCTGGTTGTATCAAGCATGGGGTGGGGTGGCAAAAAGACATATTAAGAAATTGTAAAAATGATATTATTGCAAATTCAAACAGTTGTTGTCTGAAATGTGTAATTTATTTCCATCCAATGAAAGGATATAGCAATATGTATGTCAGAGATTCTCTAATATCTTACAATAACTTGCATTGTTTATATTATAGTAATGAATTCACTGGTGATGATAGGTATAAAATGTCAGGTAGATTTTTCTTTTCTTTTTTCTTTTCCTTCTTATTTTTTATTTTTATGATTTTAAAAAGTGATTGGCAGAACTGAATGACATTTGCACAGCAAGGTTCCTTTCCACAGAAATTAAGCCTGAAAATATATAACCTCTGGGAAGTTTGTTCAAAGATTCACTGAAAACCCCCATTTCTTTGAATGGGTCTGAGTAGAGTAGAAATAGTACCAGATCAACCCGCAAATCTTCAGTGATAAATGCAGTAGTTTTCTCGGGGGAGGGAGGATTCACAACTAATTTGGAGTGGAGGAGAATCTACCTTTTTTTCCCCTCTGTGGCTAATTCTGACAATTTATCAAGAAATGTCATAAATTGTAGATATGATCATAGAATGAATCAATGAATATTTCTGACTAATAACTTATAAAAGTAACTTATGAAAAAAGTGCTTAAGGCTCCCTCCTTTTTTTTCCTCTTATTGTCATCAAATGCACAGAAAGAAAGAGATAGATATCTCTGGAGATTCTTAGTCTTCCAGGTCATGGTTTGCCCCAAAGGTGCTTTTTCAAGAGGCAACTGTACTTTCTGGTTTGTCTTTGAAGACATTTTGCTTCTCATCCAAGAATTTCCCAACATCCAGGCAGAGCTGAAGAAGCTTCTTGGATGAGAAGCAAAATAAATAAAGGGATCAATAATTAATATGTAGCAGAATTTGTCTGAGACATAAGAATATGAACATCCAGTGTTTTCTAAGCAAATACCCAACAGTTTATCCTTCAAGATTCTGTAAAACTTTGTGTGAACTTTTCATGGCTTTCTGCCATGAAACAATTAGTAAAGAAATCTGCAGATCTCCTTCAGTGAAGCACTATGTTGAAGATACATGGTAACACCATTTACTGTAATTAAAAATTAGAGTGGTTTGTCACAAAACTATTCTTCCTTCTGAATTTCCAAATCATGGATATTTCTATGCATGAAGAGTTCAGGGAGAAGCATAGTTAGTTTTGAAGACACAACTGCCTGTGTTCCTGTGTATCTTAAAAATCAATGTCACTTACAAAGTTCAGGGGCAGAGGATTTGGATGCAATCTACTGTAAAAGAAATCTGCTTCAATTTGATATTCCCAATTCTGTCTGAGTTGGCCCCATTTATTTTATTATGTTGCAGAATCCAATGGCTACATTTACACCAGTATTAGGTGCTACTACTAGTCAGAATCTCTAAGTATGCCTGTATTATAATTATGCCAGATTCTCCCCTTTCTTTGACACTCATCATCGGTAATGGCAATCCACTAAAAGAATGGTGTAGAAAATACTTGTTCACTTTCCAAACTGCTTGGCAGTTTTGTCTCTGCATGGTAAATATGGCTTTTGTTTTAACCTGGATACCTGAAGTATTCCTGAGCCAAATAGCAACCTTGGAGTGGATTCAGCCAATTTTCATATTGTCAGTGCACCAATGTGATCAAGAGAATTGAATCTGAATATTTCTCCATGAGGTAGATCTCATATGTGATAATGAGATGGTTGGATTGCTATGTTTTATTTTCAGCTCCGCAGCAGAAAAACTTTTTTGCTTTCTCTTCAGGGTCACTGAATATATACTTAAGAAATGCCATTTCAGTGCCATTTATATTTCATAAATTCCCATTGTCAATTTCATTTGTTTATATAACCTCCTTCCAGAAGACAAGTTTACCAAGTACTAAACAGAGGACTCTCAAAGCAGGAAGTACTAGATGCATAATCAATGCCATCATGTTCTAAAGTAGGAAACTGTTTATGAAACAGGGTGTCCCATAGTGTTTCCTCTTCTGTAGCTCTATGTCTTTGAAAGAACTGATTCAAACTGTCTGACACTCGCCGCTGTGCTCAGCAGCACAGCTAGAAGAGACCCTTGAGGGAAAAAGAATAACTCCAAAGCCTCATGAAAATTGTACAGCCCTGATTCTTGAAAGCTTAACTATACAATAGCAGACGTTGCTGTCTGCTATTGTCCATCAACTTAATGGTCTCCACACTGAGAAATGAAGAGATTGGTGACAATCTGTAAGATGAACTAGGAAAACTATATGCTCTGTTTCACTTTTGTTTTTAGTGAAACTATTCAAATTTGATATGCACACATATTGAAGATGAGTGTACCACAGCTCTGTCAGGGCTGTAAATTTATTGCAAAATCCTAAGAGCAAGGATTCAGGCTGGCTTTGCCCACATTTATTTTTTTATTCAGGCTGGCTTTGCCCACATTTATTTATTGTGACTGTGGGAGAAATTTAGTTTTCACAGTGTGGGTATAAAACAGTATGAAAATGCCTGCCATGATAATGACAACAACAAATGTTTTATTTGCCAAATCAACAGTAGCAACAAAAATATTCTCAGAAAATAAAGGCTGAAATTCTCTCAGCTCTAAAGTGTTCCATTTTCTTTCCAGTTATGTTTATTTATGATATTTGTGCTCTGAGTGCAGGAAAGAAAAAGGAATTGGGTGGCTTGCTTTGTATTCCCCCTCCCCCTCTGTGTCTGAGTTTGAAGAAACTGAGACTTCATTTTGTCTTCACACCATTGATTGGGCATTTGTGGCAGCTATTGATGCCTGTCAAACACCTCATTTATTTTATAATCTGGAAATGTTACTGAGTTTTGCCAGCTGCTAGTGTTACCCAAAGCACACACGGATCTAAAAAGTTGTCATTCAACTTCCATCAATTAAGGACTTTCACAATCTATGAGAAACTATGTTTCCACAAGAGAGTTTAGAGAAAATATATTTTTCTCTCTCCCTTTTTCTTTTTCTTTCATTCACTCAGCTCCGTCTTTAAGAGGGGGAGAGAGAGGGGGAGGGAGGGAGGGAGGGAGAAGGAGAGAACAAGAGAACAAGAGATCTAATAATAGAATAAAATCTTTGGTGGGACAACATTTATTGCAAGGAGATATATGTAGGTACTAGGTGGGAACCAGAACTTTGCACGTGTTAAGGTTTTTTTTGTACCATAAGAATTCATGGTTTTCACCTAATAAATGAGTGTTATGGGAACAAATAAAACTGAAGATAGTGCTGAAAAACAACCATAATTAATCCCATATCTTGAAATAAAAATAGCATTTATTTGCTTTTATTTACTTTGCAAAGAACTGCATCAATGAAGAACTTATCAACCACTACAGACGCCTTTCTATCTTCATAAGCTAATTAGTAAAACCTTCAGATGTCTGATTAACTGAATGATTCCACCTAGTTTCAGATGCTGATCCATCCATTAATTGATATGCATAATTACTTTGCTTTAAGTGTTCACCTTAATATGGATGATGGGGTATTTGACCCTCAATTTCATATAGCTTGACAGTTTTGGAATAAGCCATTAGATCACAAGAATAGTTACGGTCTATTAAGCCTATCACTAGCAAGAGGTAGGTTGAACATCAACATAAATGTATCTTATTTCTACAAACACCTCCCCACTTATGGTGAATTTGTTATTTGTGACAAAAATAGAAATCTAACAGCCAATTAAATATAATTATATTACTTTTTTGTTTTAGAATAGGGAACAGGAGAGAGAAAGCATTACATAATGTCATTCAGGAAAACTATTTCTTTCCCAGATCCTACTCAGCCCATCACAAAAGTTAATATAATATGCTAAATTTGGGGATAACTAGGTTTGATTACCTCTTCAAAAAAAAAAAAAAAAAGAGTTTGAAGAGCAGTTTCTTCTTGAAATAGCTCTTGATTAGAATGTGGAGCTGCTTTGCATTATTGCTTCTTCTCCACATTCTCCATCCTGGAAAAAGAATATAAAAAACACAACAAACTTCATAGGTCCAGCATTTGTTGCCATGATGGTCTAGACAGTTGTCTAGAACATAAACAGAAGCATTCCTATTCACAATGAGTATCAACTATTAATATTAATTTTTATTCAGTCTATTAACCTATGATCAATTGCAAGCAAGCATTTGGACACAGGTATCACAGAGCTAGGTGATAACAATGCCAAAATGATGAAATATAGTTATTGATTTCATTTGACTTTTTGTGCCTGTGTCCTGAGCTACGTACACATAGGTAAAAACCAGTTTCATTATGATGTTAAAATGCAGGTTTCATCATTTGTCCCTTCCTTCATCAGTTCCCATGCATTCTGGGGAACCATAGTGATACAATAACACAATTAATTTGAGGCTGTGTTCTAGCAGACCAAGATGTACTATATTTAATAATCAAGGTTTATCATTACATGGCAAAATTTCCTTTGCACACCTACAAAAGACATCTCTTCTGTTTTTATGAAAGTCAGTCTGATTGCTCCCCAGAGAAGGCACATCTGTTACCACATATTTCATTAGGTACTGTTCCAACCTAGCCAAGATACCGAATCTCAAAAATAATCAGGAAGTCCACTTTACCTATCTCTTTCACCAGGTTACATTCATCCAGAAAATAACATGCCACATCTGAAGTGCATCCTTTTGTATTATTACAAGCACTTTTTTTTTCTCCAAGTCATTCAACGGGAGAAATGAATTTGATTCTGGGGTCCAGGTCAAAATGAATTATTTCCAAACCTACATAAAAAGATTCTCAGCTAAAAGAAATGGCCTGCATGCAGTGTATCTCTATACCCACATTAATATATGAATGGACTTCCTCTAATACTTAGGCCAGGACTAATAACACTTTAGGGATATTATGCATTGATATATTAAAATTATTAATAGTTTTTCACCAATGAAATAATCTTTAGTAAACTCTTCCAGTTAAGATTATTTGACTTGAATTTCTAGTGTCAACATCTATATCAGCCCCTCCTACCATTACAGCATGGACTCTATGGACAGGCAATCAGGTGAACTTTACATTTCCCCAAAATTTGCTCTCCATAAGTAACAAACTCAGTTTAAAAACATTCTGTATTGAATTTTGGCATGATTACTTTTATCAGGAAATAATTGCATACAATTATTCATTGCAATGATTTTATATTTATTATTGTAAAATCTACCACAATAGGAATGAAGGAGTTCAATTATTGAGAGAGATGTAGATTTCAAGTCTTGGAAAGGAGGCTACTTTTCAGAGCCCTGTATGCAGAATGTAAAAAAAAAACCATAAGCACACCATTATATTAAAAATGAATGGCTTAATGTTAATGCTTTTTTACACAAAGCTATAATTATTTTTACACAATTGGCTCCAAAGCAATTTTTTCCCTTAAAATTTGCATTTTAATTATACCAGGAAGAAGAACAGGATGGCATAAGGAGTTAATTTCAGAAAGTGAAAAAATAAGATTCCCCCCCCCCCCCAGGTTTCATGCTTAGCAAAGGCCTATCATGTAGGATAATTGCCAGAGAACAAAAAGCCTCTCATGGTGAAAACTATTTACATCCTTTGATTGATTAATAACTGATTAATAACTTGGCAAACCACACCCAGCTAATTCATAAGATTTCTGACTCCTCTTTCATTATCAGTAACAAATGGTTTTTTTAAAAAAAGTTTTGGTCTTTGATTAATGAACCATTATTTTTCAAGCGTTTTCTGATGATGCCTCTCCCCTTCCCCTAATGATGGTATCTGTTAATTATGTTCCCGACAAGTTTAGTAATAATAGATTGAGTGAAGATCTTTTTATCTGTTGCCATCTCTAAGATCTGGGAACATTGCTGCTGGTAAACAATGTCCAATCTAGGCCTCTAAGAGAACAATTCTCACCCAAAAGAAAAGGTATGATCAATTCAAAGTCAAAAAGAATTTAAATATACAAGTCTGAAAAAATATCCCCCTATTGAAAATGATATTGTTTAGAACTGAACTTTTGTTTACTATATCATATTTCAAACAGATTGCACACAAAGGTTATTTATATTTTTTCATAAAGGACAAGCCCATGCATAATTAACAGTAATTGCCTCAACATTCTTGATAGTAATAAACTGGCAATGGAGGGTGGGTCATTGCCTTTCCTTTTAAAAAAAAATGGTAATGGAAGATACTGTGACAGTTCTTAGGAATGCTTCATAATGAAACACTACATTAAAATGCATTGGCTTACTGTCTGTATATATTAAAATTTTTCTTGAATCTCTTTGAGACTAAATGGGTAGTCCCCAAAGCAAAAAAAACACAAAAAAAAGACAGTAGGAGATTGGAGGTCAATCTTTAAATTCAAAGTTTTTCTGATATCCCAGCTAAAAGAAAATTAAATCATAACACTGTAATGCTTTGACAAAATATGTGTTGTTACTTTGGAGTTTCATGTTTTTTAAGTTGTTTTATACTTGGAGTCAATACTTCTGTTTATCACTTTATCACTCTGATGACTCAGGGGTTGTCCATGCTTCCTGTTTTGAAAAAATCCCATCACAACAACCCTATATAAAGTGTTCAAAATTTGCTTTGATGATTTTGCCATGGCAAAGAGGCCACCTGTTTCATTTCCATGAAGTCACTTGGGCTCTACTATCTGGGTCTTCTTCGCAAACAGATAGGGTGACCCCTCAGTACAAAATCTCTCTCCATATTAGGAAATAATATCGATTCAAATTTTAGAAATTTTTTATTCTAATAAGAAACTGAAATTAGGACCATGGTTTAGTTTTCTACAGGAAAATGCTCCCCAAGAAAACATATAGATTGGTCACTGGTAATGAACTTAATATCCTTGGTTGTTGACATTCTATGGGTCTATGATAATGATCAATATGTGCAGACAAATCTGACTTGGATTGAAAAATGTTTATGCTGCTGAAGACTTGTTAGATGAAAAGTAGTCCAAATTCCATATTATAGACGGAATTCTGTAGAAGATTAGCAAAGACGAAGAGGAAGATATGTCAGAAATTGAAGGGAAATATCACTCAGGACTCACAATGCTAGAAAGGTTTTATCAGCCTGAGGAATGCCAGTGCCAGCCTGACTCATAGAGGGAATGCTCCAATAATAAGAGATATAGTATTGTAGCACTTGGGTTCTTGGTGTTCTCTGACCTTGGTTGCTTTCCTGCAGAATGGTGTGTGTTTGTGAGTGTGTGTGTGTGTGTGTGTGTGTGTGTGTGTGTGTGTGTAAAATCAGGCATGAATCAACAACAATTGTAACATTTTTTTTCCTAAGCAGGGTTTTTATTTCTTTTCAATGTGTTTTATTTTATTGTTTTTAAACCTTCAACTATTGGGAGAATCCAAGAATCTTGCAAGCTGGCTATCATAGTTCATGACTTTTTTTAATCAGAAATGGGATCAAAATATGTCATCCCAAAGGATCCAAATTATTTCATTGTGTGTAGCACTTTAATTTCTTTGATATATCACTGTAAAATATTCAGTCCCAAGGTTTTTCTGATCCATCCAACTAAGTACTTTATGTTAAAAGGATATTTTCGGGAAGTTGTCACTTACTATATTATGGAAAGTACAATATATTGTTGAATTTCCAGAATGAAGAACATCCCACATAATGAAATAATGATATTTAAGAGTTGTATGCTGCCTTTCAGCACCTCTCTGATTTATAATTTCTTGTCCTTGGGCTTGTCCCTAGTGGATGAAGACTAGAAATACTAGTATGCTTAGAGCAGTCCCTATTTGATTAATGAACAATTATTTTCAGTTAATCATTAGATAGTTGCCTATGGGAACATCCTTAATTAGCTAAATGCAAAGGATTTCCTATCTCTACATAGACATACTGTGATTTTTTTTTCATACAACAAAAATAAGATAAAAGGGATGTTAATCACACTCAGCTGCCTGTGTGAGTAGTTATTCTTCTGGGGTATTTACTTCCTAAAGCTTCAAATTAATAATGATGGAGCAAGACATAGACAATGCATATCCATATTACAAGAGTTTCAAATATTATTTATTGAACTAGGGCAAGGATAGGTAACCTATCAACCTCTTGATGTTGCTGAATGCCAATTTCCATCTGGCATAGCCATCATGGTAAATTGTATTGGGCAGAAGTTGCAGACTAACAGCATATGGAGTACAACCTATCTCAAAGGTTGTGAAGTGAGACTGTGCTATTTTATCACTAGGCAGCAGTTGGGGGTTTGTTGTGGTTGTTGCCAGTGTTTGTTTTTTGAGGTGTAAATTTTTATTTCTACAGCTGAAAATGTTCCTGCAATATTAGCAACTCTAGAACAAAGACATCAATACTATTAGTGGAGTGATAATTTCACTGTGCATTAAATGATGATCAGTATAGGGTAATTAAGGTTTATTTACCAGCTGAATGTATCTATTGTAATAGGTGTTAATTAACTTTCAACTTTTCAAAGATCAAGGAACTAGCAGCATTGGCAGTGAAATTCACCAGCTCAATTCTTGCCAAAGAGGGAATCAAAGATTTTATTCAGATATCTGAGAGGCTGGATAAATCTCTTATCTAGCCTATAGAAACCTTTTCATATAAATCATTCAAGCAAGGTGGGCAGATAGAGAGCTGGATAAATGTATAAGTTAAGCCTTGCCTTGCATTTGGGAGAGCAAGGCTCAATCGACTTGATCAAGGAGTTCAGTGGGTGAGCTAGTCAGTCTTTCTCAATCAACGACATGACAGGGGAAGAGATAAACTTAGGTGAAAGCATGTTATGAAGGCAAGAATGATACATAAATAAAATGCTATGGTGTTACATTACTGACACTGCTATAAAATTCCATTATCCGAATTGAAAATATGGAAGAAGAAGTAGGAAATATTTGGGGCTGAAGACTGATACTCTGTAGAGATTTCATCAGGGATTCTGAGAAGTAAGTAAAATATGATATGTCATTGAAAGTCTGTCATATGATTGAAACCTGGGTATTAGCTAAGTTGGCTGTCACCTTCTGAACAACACCCAGACAATCAATAAGCCTAAACCTTGGTGTAGGCCCAAGATGTGCACATTTTTATTTCAAAACAGCCTTGAGTAATATCCCCAGAACTGCTTACTTTCTTCCACAATATTAACGTAATGAGAAATGAAAATCCAGGGAGAGTAATACTGATGACTGAATTTCATTTTCATTTTTGTTCTTGACCTAACCTACTGATAGTGGTTAGATGTCAGTGAATGAATGAAAAATAAACAGGAGCTTCATGCTAATTTTTAAAAAAGCTATGCATCCTTTATATAAAAGAAAAAGGAATCAAAGGATATAAACAAGCGAACCTAGTTGATAAAAAGTAGTGCATCGGCCTGGAAGGACCTGGCATCTGGACCAAGGAAGAATGTTATACCTTTATCAATGGCAGTTACAGAATTGTGCCATTTTGGAATTTTAATGGTACAAATTTACTTTACTTGGGTTTCAAAAATCTGGACAATCACTAGAAAACAGGAAATACTTGAATTTTCTGTATCTCTTTTCCCCATGTTTCTCCTCAGTTTTCAGGCCTTTTTCAGCCATTTATAATAGCACTGTAAAATATGCAGCAGAGCTCACCTGGATATTTAACTTTCACTCCAAAGTTCAGGTAAGATACAGTTTCAAACCTGTCAGTTCAGATAAGAAATCTAAGACTTTATTTTACTAAGAAATTCAGTTCATGGCTGGATCAGTGTAGAAGTAACCATGAGCTTAACTTTGTCTCTGTTCCTGCTCCATGTTAACTAGCTTGTATTTATACTAATATCCAATTCCCATGGCTTCATCAGATTATCTTGCTTGTGATGTCGTCTCTTCATAGTAATACTTGCTTTGATCATTTTATCTGCAGGGACTACTTCTGATTTCTCAGGACTATTCATTTTTTTTAAAAAAAATGAAACATTATGCTTCTTGCCATGCTTGATCTGCTACCATCACACTTTCGTTTCCCATTTTTTCCTCTCAGAAACTAGATCCATCAAAGTAGGTTTGTGACTCTGTGGGATTTATGCTTTATATAGTTTATCTCCAAAATAGTATTTGCATTAAAAAATAATAATAATTTCCCAAGTGTAACCCCAATACTGGTGTTGCTTTTCAAAATTCATACCTCATATATACATGTTGCAGATTTGTAAAACAACTCTTATGATTAGGTCAAAAGTGGATGAACATCTGTCATGTAAATAGCATAGATATGATATAAAAGAAGAAGATATAAAAAGGGGAGTAGTTCAATGCTACTTCACAATAATGGACTTTCTTCCAGGGAATCGTATAGTTTTTGGTCATCATAACTGTTATGAATCAATAAAGTAACTAGCATAAAATGCAAAGTTGGTTTTGAAGGCCTGCACACCTGATTGGTCCTCAAACAACGAGCAGGGATTGGTCAGGATGAGGCCACTCCTTATTGGTTATTATTTGAACTTATCACAAAGGTTATTGGTTAATAGGGTAGCAGCCAACCCTATAAAAGGGTTACTGCTGCCCATAGAGTTTGCTCTGTTCTATTCCTATTCCTGTTATTATTAAAGAGTTGAAGTCACTGGTCAGATGTCTGGTCTCCTTATTCTCCAAACTTAACACTGGCGACGAGGATGGGATGTGGAGACCGAAGAGCTGACTGATCTACAGAGCAACCAACAGAGCACGTGGTTGAACACGCACTATCAACGGCAACATGGCCAGCGGTGCTGTACCACCCGCTCCATTCAACCCAGAAACCGAAGACTGGGAGTCATACATGGATAGGTTCCAAATGTTCTTGGAGACCAACAACTTGAAAGATGCAACGGCCAGCAAAAAAAGAGCTGTTTTTCTAACCCACTGCGGGCCTACTGTGTTTAAAATGGCGAAGTCACTTGCCAAGCCAGCCGAAGTAAAAGCAATGGACTGGGATGTCCTCGAGCCTTTGCTACGGGCCCACTATGCGCCCACCGTGCCAACATTAGTCAGAAGGCACGAATTTTACCAGAGAGGCCAGCGGAAGGGCGAAAGCCTTGCCAACTACGTCACAGACCTTTGAAACCTTGGAGGCCTCTGCGAATTCTCCAACTTAGAAGAAGCCCTCCGGGACCGCCTAGTTCTGGGTTTAGAGGATTGCACAATCCAGAGCAAAATCATGGCTAAGGGGGACATCAGCCTTACCGATGCCCTTAAAGAAGCCTCGGCAGCGGAAGCAACTAAGAAGTTGGCAGCATGAATGCGCCGTACCAGCGCACCGCTACGCCAACTCGCCAATGATACCTCGCCTCGCTCAGAGAGACACCCGGTATCGACTCACCACGAAGACCTAGAATCCCCATCAGAAAGTGACGAGGAAGAGGTCAACCGACTCCGAACTGAACGAGACCAGTTCACACAACGCTCAAATTGACCTTGCGCAGGATGTGGAGCGAGTCACCCACGATCCAGCTGCAAATTCCTCGACGCACTCTGCCGCGTTTGCGGGAAAAGAGGTCACATCACAAAGGTTTGCAGAAGCAAACAAGCCTCCAACTCCAAACCCCGACAGGCCGAATGCCAGTCTTCAGGATTCCTCGGTACACACCGAGACAAACTGAACCACCAATGGGGAAACCACTCCTACAGAAACAACCCGTCCACCACTAGCCCCAGGCGCGAAGAAACCAGATGGGAAGAAACCCACCAAACAATCACCATAGGCCACGCTACATCCTTAGACGCCGGAAAAATCCGGGTGACGGTCGCGATCGAAAACAAACCTTGTGTGATGGAGGTAGACTCAGGATCATCCCTCTCGATGGTATCTTGGAAGACGCTCCAGCATCTTATTCCAACAATCCGCCGCCAAGACCTCAACCCTCAAAGGGTTATACTCAAAGATTACCAGGGTAATCGAATTCCCGTCGTCGGGTCCAGGTCTCTTTCAAGGACCGCACCGTCGCACTGCCACTGACTGTCGTTGACCGTGACCGGCCTAGCCTTTTAGGCCTACAATGGTTCGGGCCGCTCGGGATCACCGTAGCCGGAGTTCACCGGGCCGAGAGCAACGATTGGGAGGAGGCCCTCGTGCAAGAATTCCGAGACGTCTTCGTGAGCGGACTAGGCAAGTACAAGGGGACCCCGATATCATTTAATTTGAACCCTGAGGTAGCACCCATCCGCCTTAAGCCGCGTCGGGTTCCGTTCGCCCTGAAACCTAAAATCGACGAACAACTCGATAAGCTAATAGCACAGGGCGTGCTGGAACCCACCGACCACGCCCGGTGGGAAACTCCAATAGTTACGCCTATCAAGCCTGATGGGTCACTGAGAATTTGCGGAGACTACCGGACCACCCTTAACCATGCACTTCAGCAAAGTGCATATCCAGTGCCAGTAGTGCAGCACCTGCTCCATTCCTTGGGGGGCGGAAAATTTTTTGCTAAATTAGATCTAGCGCAGGCATATCAGCAATTGCCTGTAGACCCTGCCACCGCCGAAGCGCAAACTATCGTCACCCATAGGGGTGCGTTTAAATGCAACCGACTCCAGTTCAGGGTGAGCGTCGCTCCCGGGATCTTTCAGAGCTTAATGGAGAGACTGTTGCAAGGAATAAGAGGGGTCGTACCGTATTTCGACGATGTACTCATCGCCACCCCCAACAGAGACATTCTAGAAAAACGACTCCGAATGGTCTTACAAAGGTTCCAAGACGCCGGCCTCAAAGTCAAAAGAAATAAATGCCACTTATGCACGGAAAGGGTAGAGTTTCTGGGATACCTCCTGGACAGCCAAGGGATCCATCCCACTGAGGACAAATTGAAGGCAATTAAGAGGGCCCCCACTCCAAGGAACAAGGCAGATCTTCAGGCGTTCCTTGGACTTATCAATTTTTATAACGTATTTCTACCAAATAAAGCAACGGTAGCTGAACCACTGCATAGACTTTTAGACAAAAAAGCAACGTGGGTTTGGGGGCAACGGGAACAAAACGCCTTCCAGCAAGTTAAAAAACTGCTAACTTCTGATTCTGTACTTATGCAGTACAACGAAACTCTGCCATTGACTATTACTTGTGACGCCTCGCCGTTTGGCGTTGGAGCAATCCTGGACCACGTATTGCCAAACGGAGCAGAAGCTCCCGTCGCATTCTTCTCACGAACTCTAGCTAAAGCTGAAAGGAATTATAGTCAGCTGGATAAAGAAGCTTTAGCTATTGTGGCTGCAGTTAAAAGATTCCATGAATATGTGTATGGGCGTGCATTTACAATAATTACTGATCATAAACCACTATTGGGGATTATTGCGGGAAATAAACCAACCCGTATATATTGTCCCCCAGAATGACTCGTTGGTCTGAATTCTTGGCGGCGTACAACTACACCTTGCAACACCGCCCAGGAAAAGCAATTCTCCACGCTGATGCATTGAGCAGAGCACCACTCCCAGAATCGGTTGAAGATCCAGCACCGACCATTACAACGCTACAAATTGAGGCCCTGCACGCGCCGCCATTGACTGCGAGGGACATTGCCCTCAAAACAAAACGAGATCCGGTCCTGCAACACATCCTACGCTGGGTTGAGCGTGGGTGGCCAACAGAACAACTATCACCAGAATGGGCGCCCTTTAAAGCCCGCCAAACTGAACTATTTTCTCAAAAGGGCTGCATCTTGTGGGGAGATAGAGTTATAATTCCGAACAAACTGCAACGAACTGTGTTAGCGGTATTGCACGATGGACATCCGGGCATAGTGCGGATGAAAGCACTCGCACGGAGCTATGCCTGGTGGCCGGGAATTGACAAGAAAATCGAGGCCTGGGTCGCTACTTGTCAACGTTGCCAAGACGTCAGTAATGCCCCACCTAAAGCAAGCCCAACCGAATAGGAAACCCCAAGGGGACCATGGTCCCGTATTCACATTGACTTTGCGGGGCCTACAAAGGGACACACCTTCCTTATTACAGTCGACGCCTACTCAAATTGGCTCGAGATCCATCGGATGAATACAACTACAACGGACTCAGTCATCAGCAAATTAAACAGACTATTTGCCACACATGGGTTCCCGGACGTTTTGGTCTCGGACAACGGCCCACAGTTCACTGCATTACAATTTGAACAGTATCTTGCTGATCGGGGCATCCACCATGCGCTGACCTCGCCTGCGCACCCTGCGGCAAACGGATGTGCAGAACGCATGGTACAGTTTGTAAAAAAAAACCTCCACAAAATGGAATTCGGCGACATCGATGAAAAAATCAATCGAATTTTATTGTTGCAGCATATTACGCCCCACAGCGTCACCAACAAACGCCCGCTGAACTTCTCATGGGGCGGAAACTACGATCGCACCTTGACCGGCTCCACCCCGCATACGCACCCGAAAAGCCTTTCGGCTCCAGCAGCAAATGCCGGGAATTTAAGGTAGGCGATTTAATCTTTGCAAAAAACTTTTCCGGCGACCCTTTGTGGATACCCGCAACCGTCACCCACCTCACAGGGCCCAGATCTTACCGCCTGCTAACAGAAGATGGGAGGGTGTGGAAACGCCACATAGACCAACTCCATTCGAGATTACCACCCAGCGGCCATGGATCCCCGGGTTCCCAAACTGAGGGGGGAGGAAATATCGAGGAAATTGACTTCGATATGATGGATTGCAGGCCAACGGATAACTTTCGGCCCAGGGAAGGACCGGCAAATGAAACGGGGAGGGAGTTGACTTCTCCAGGGGACTTGAACTTGGGGGAATCCGAACTGCAAAACCCCGAAGAACCATTAGTCAGTAGAAACAACCTCAACGAAAGCAGCACGGAAGCACCGTGCAGCGAAACGGAACAAAATAGAGACTATCCAAACGCTCCACCAGAACCGGACTTTAGGCAAAACCCAGTGGAGCCACGGAAATCATCTAGACAGACCAAACGGCCTGTCTACCTTGAGGATTTTGTTACAGCTCCCCTCAAACGGAGCCCAAGGGGGAGGGGTGTTATGAATCAATAAAGTAACTAGCATAAAATGCAAAGTTGGTTTTGAAGGCCTGCACACCTGATTGGTCCTCAAACAACGAGCAGGGATTGGTCAGGATGAGGCCACTCCTTATTGGTTATTATTTGAACTTATCACAAAGGTTATTGGTTAATAGGGTAGCAGCCAACCCTATAAAAGGGTTACTGCTGCCCATAGAGTTTGCTCTGTTCTATTCCTATTCCTGTTATTATTAAAGAGTTGAAGTCACTGGTCAGATGTCTGGTCTCCTTATTCTCCAAACTTAACAATAACAATGGCTTTTCTTGAACAGTGGAGATATTCATTGATATATAAAAGTATTGTGCTCATCTGTTCAATTGTGATATATTTTAAATTAATGCTGTTATTGGTACATATGTTGAACCCATAGATTTGCTCTTTTTGCAGAAGAGTCTTAAAAAATTAAAATATGCACCTTAGAGCAGGGGTCCCCAACCGCCGGTCCGCGGACCGGTACCGGGCAGCGGAACAAGCCTTACCGGGCCGCTGGTTGCTGGGCGCCGCCATCTTTTTTTTGGTAAAAGCGCTTCTGGTGAGCTTTTCCGGTAGAAAGCTCACCGAAGCGCTGTTTCACATAAAAAGATGGCGGCGCTTACTCGAGAGCTTTTCCGGTAGAAAGCCATTTCTACCCGAAAAGCTCACCAGAAGCGCTAGCGCCGCTGATCTTTTTATGACGCAACAGCGCCCGTGACGTCACAGGAAGCGCCTTTTCGTCATAAAAGATGGCGGCGCCCAGTTGACGCTGCAGGCCGCGGCGCCCAGCTGATGTCGGAACCGGGCCGCGGCGTCGAAAAGGTTGGGGATCCCTGCCTTAGAGGAGTCAGAGCAGAAAGGAGATGGAAAGAGGCAAAACAAAATTTCTATGAAAACAAGCAACATGTCTGTAAAGGAAGGGGCCCCTTGTTAATGATACAATTAATCTTGCATGCAGGAAAATAATTCATTCAGTTCAGCCATAATTACTTTTGTTTTGTAGATTAATCTATATAACCTAGTTCCCAGACATTTCTGAATAGGTCTAGATGACTCATGGTTCTCCTTGGTGAAAGAAGTTTTATGTAGTGTGATTGCCAATGCCTTTTCTAGGAAAAGAACTAAATTTCAAGAACAGTTCTCGGGTATAATTAAAATTCAATTTAAAATCTCTTTCAACTCAAGTCTATTCAGTCATCCTAGCAACAGAACAAAAGCAGTTTGCCACTGTTTTCTTCTGCAATGTTTTTCAATTTCCTATTTATTGTAGCATGCAGCCCTGGGATTTTCCTTCTACTTATCCATACAAATTCTAACCTGGAGTGACTCTGGTTACAAGTTCAGCCAGTGTGTTGTTACTTGTTGAGGCTTTTGTCATTTGTTTATTCTGTTTAGATGGACTAATAATCTTGATTAAATCATTTTTCAGATTTAAAATGATTTTAAGATTTTATTAAGTTTCCAAAGAAGATAAAATACAAGGAATCAGAAAAAAAAATAAGGAAAGAAATAGATCAGGGAAAAATCAAATTTGGGTGCTTTGACAGTTTCTTTAGACAGAACTACAAGCTATTAGTTAATGCTTTGTGTATAGTTATTGTCCTCTGTTTACATGTCTTTGAGTCAGTTTTTATTCCTGGAAACTGCCTAAAGAAATCCTTGAGGGTTTTCTGGACAAGATTTTCAGAGATGGTTTGCTACTGCCTCCTTCCAAGGACTAACCGAAAATGATTGACCCAATCATTCAGCTGGTATCACTCAGCTGGTATCATGCCTAAGGCAGGACTAGAACTCCTACTCTATTGGTTTCTAGCCTGATATTTTAACATTACTCCAAATTGTTATGATATCAATTTAATATATTACTATATCACCATTTATCTGAGTGTCTACATCAGCAGTATAGTTTATTTATTTATTTGATTTGTCAATTGTTTACAAGATAATAAGTACAAGTGTATACATAGTTGTGAATATATGAAATGGGTGGGGTGAGGTCAATAGTAGACAGTCTAAGGTTAAAGTTTTTGGGGTTTGGGGAAGAGACTACAGAGTTGGGTAGAGTATTCCAGACATTGACCACTTTTCTCTGGTCCACTTGTGGACCAGACATTGACCATTGTTCTCTGGTCCACTTGTGGGATAAGCAGAAACAACTCTTGTCATGTTAACTTGTAAATTCTTTTTTTTAACTTGTTTTTACAGCATTAACTAATCAATATGCATTAATTTTTCTTAAGGTAAAATATTTGCTAGAAGTGAAATATATTTCTTTAGCAAATAAACTTAAATGAAATAGGAAATGAATTGTTGAGTTTATTTTTTGTTTGCTCATTGGATTCCTCCCCCCACTGGCATTTAAGTTAACAAAATAGATTAGTTAAATTTAACTTCTGTATCAATGGAGGGTTAATATAACCAGATCGGGAAAGATTGACTGGATTTGAAATATGGAATTGTAGGGAATATTTTTGTAGAATTATGGATATTGTATCACTTGCAATTATTCCTGAGCAAGTTGGACTTTTATCCACAACTTCATTACCATATTTCTGGAGTTTTCAAATGCATTTTATCAAGGGCTGTCCTTTAAAGAGTTGAATAATTGCAAAACTGTTGCAAACTGAGATAACTAGAGTGCTGACTAATATATGGTACAAAATCCAAATGATATATGTACTGAAAAATCTGTAATGGTTAGACCAGAAGCAATATAAGTTCTTCAAAGACCAAAATGATCATGGAATTGATTATCTACAGGACACCTGTCTCAGTAGAAGCTCCTGATGTCAGAAGCTAAATGTTTCTGGATAAAGGAAATGGGCTTTCTCTTACAGAGTTTCCAGGTTATAGAAATACAAAATTTACAGGAATACTTTTGATTCCTATTCATCCACTATTTAAATATATGGTAACAGTTCATCTAATTCACTGCTCTTTTCATTTTTAAAAATTTTATTTTAATGTTTGATTCTTAATTTTGGCTTTGATTTTATTTAGTTGAATTAATTTTCTTTCATTCCCATCGTCTTTTTTAGTGTTGTAAAGTGCCTTAAGTGTTGGGATAAGCAGGAAAGTGAGCTATAAATATCAATATAAATAAAAATAAAAGCTTTGGCTTGGTTCCTTGCTTCAGTGACTCTCTATGCATAGCAGCCCTTTGAAGCTGCTTTGCAAAGCAACCTGTGACACTTTCTAAAAACTCAGCAAAGTCAGCAACTGAAGCTGTATGTGCATAACAAGCAATTGTTGAACAAGAGGTTCGGACTGACCTGAACCACCCTACTGAGGCAAAATAAATGCATCACTTTATTATGAGAATGAACAGATAGTATTGCTTGATTTCTTTCCTTAAGATCCCCTTGATATGAATATCCTCACTGAGGTAAACAGCCCCCTATACAGGCATAGTCGTAGGAACTGCTGAGGCTGCAAAAGTTACTGATTCCATTGCTACATTACAAATTGCCTACTCCAATATGTAGAAAATAAGTGTCTGGAAACATCAGTACATTCAAAATGCAGTAGCTTGGCTGCTAACTAGTACATGATGCCCATAGCAAATCATAACTATAATAAAACTCTGCCCTTTTGCCAGCTGTTTCTAGGAACAATTTATATCTGATTTAAATCTTTAAATCCTAATGTGTTTGGGATTTAACATTTGAAGGATCATCTATTTCAGGGGTATCAAACTGGACAGCCACGGGCTGAATGTGTCACATGCCGGCAGGCCCACCCCAGCTCCGCAAAGGCAAAAAAATGTTGTGATATGTGATGATACGTCACGTGACATAATTGAGTTTGACATCTGTGATATATTTTGATAGTAATATCAATCCCAAGGTGCTTTTGGGTTTGCTGAGAAAATTAGAGATGAAACAATAGCCAATATTAGGGATTATATTGAGTAATAGCCAATATTAGGGATTATATTGACAAGTAAAAGCAGTCAAATATAGATATTTTTGTGCTGTTATCATATCCAAATATACTGTAGTTGTCTAGTGGAACTTTTTAAAGTGACTCATTTGTTCCAGGAAAAGGATGAGACACAGTGTTAATACTGGATTCCCCAACAGGTGTTAAGGAAAACAAACTAAACAGAACGTGCAGCGAAGTCAGATAGGAAGACAGGTAAATGTGTGAGATAAGTTTTCTAGTTAGCACGCAGTAAAAATACAGATACGCTTGTGCTATCAAAAATATAGTTTATTCCATTTAAGAATTATAGCATAGTCAAAATAAACGGTCCATTAGTCATATATCAATTTCAGTCAAGTCTTGTCGGGGATACTCTATTTGCAAAGTCCGTGTTGAATAGCCAATGTCAGTTCACTTACAATAAATCAGTCCAATCTTTATCTTCTCTCCGTTGAGAAATATCAACACTCCTTTTTCTCTCCCCGTTCCAGCAAGAACGCAGTCATCAATCCATCCAGTAATTAGGGATCAGTAAGCCAGAGAGAGCGAGCTGCAATTGCCTCGCTTCTTATATAGTGCTTTTACAACCACACCCTTAATTACATTCTTGCTGTTAAAGTTACACACACTTTAACTAACAAACCATGATA
Organism: Notechis scutatus; assembly: GCF_049901735.1. Classification (NCBI taxonomy): domain Eukaryota; kingdom Metazoa; phylum Chordata; class Lepidosauria; order Squamata; family Elapidae; genus Notechis; species Notechis scutatus. The sequence goes on along the minus strand of NC_142009.1, from coordinate 254,704,911 downwards.
CCATATTTATTATTTTTACTCAAAACAGTTAGGGTAAACAATGTTATCCCTAACACACAGGACCATTTTTTATGACTGCTGTGAGAAATGTTCCAAATAACTGGTAAAGTTACATATATTTGCTCAGAATTTATCTCAAATTCAATCAAATGAAAGGATGAAGTTATTGGATGGTTACTTGAAGTGCTGCTTCCTTCTCCTCTTCAAGAAGGCAGAAGATCCAAAAATTCTGGATAACTTTTGTGAGTCCTCAACTTTCTATTTTTAAGAAAGAAAGTTGATCGGGTTATAGATTCAAACACTTTTTAGGGAACAGATTACTTAGATCCTTTTCAGTGATGTTTCAGACTGAGATATAGTACTGAGGTGGCATTGATCACACTTGTTGACCTCTGATGAAAAAGGATGGAAGTACCCATCTTTCTATTTATGTTTGATCTCTCAGTGGCATGGTATATTTTGGATCACTTAGGATTGGGAGTTGTAGTTTGTGATGATTTTTCTTTTTTCTTGTTCAGTTCAGTGTTTGGTGTTGCCAAGTAGAATTGGATGGGGTGAAAGGAGGAGGGAAATAGAGAGAGAGGAGGAAGGGAGGGAGAGAGAGAAGGATTAAACCAGAGATCCCTCATATGGGAACTGCTTTAGGGCTCATTGATCTTGTCCTTCCTGTTTAACATCTATGTGATGCCATTCGGGGAGGTCATCCATTACTTTGAGTTTCTTGATGATACATTTCAATTCCAGGTTGCCCATGTGATGTTGTCAAGGTCCTGTCCCAACATTTGCAGGAAATATTGCCTCAAGCTCAATTCTGACAAGATAAAGTGGATGTGGATATTTGACCATCTGGTCTGGAGATGTTCCACCAGTAGAGATGTTTTACTTGAAGAGAGGTACACTTCCCCCTTCTGGGCTGTTGCTGAATATGGGTGTCTTCTTGAAGATCTGAATTAAGGAGCAGGTGGTCAGGATTGCCTTTGCACAATTTCATCAATTTTGCAAATTGCAATTTTGGACCAGAAGGCCCTTAGATCAGTAACTCATGCTTTGGTGACCTCTCATTTGAATCAGTGCAATGCACTCTACATGGGGCAACTTGTAAAGACCACTTGGAGGTTGTAATTAGTTTATATTGCAGCAGCATTGCCAGTTATGAACATATTATGATATCCTCACACAATACTGTTGCTTCATGAGTTGCACTAGTTACTAGCAGGCTATCAGGTTCACTTCAAGGAGTTGACAATCACATATAAAACTCCTCAGGTCATAGGGCTAGGTTATTTGAGGGACCACTATCTCTACAGTAGCTGTTTATTATACATGATTGGGCAAAGTAAGCATGCTTCAGGTCCCATTGGTTAGATATCACTTGACTGGACCCAGAATGCAGGCTTTGCCTGTCTCAGTGTCTCCCATCCTCAGAGATTCTTATGCTGTCCCCCCATTTGATAAAACCTGGTAAAACCTGGCTTGTTTTTCTGATGTTGGATTTATGTAGGATTGTTGCTTCATTTTATTTTTCTTGTACTTCAGTGTTGAGATGAAGTCAACACCCATACAATAAATAAATACTTTCTGGGTGCTCGGATCAGATAACAGCACTTTTTGAAGATGCCCTCTTTTAGCAAGATGTGTTTTTTCTTATACACAACTTTCCTCCTTTGTTACTCTCAAAGTAAAGAACACAAAAAACTTGTCTGTCTGTCTGTCCATCCTATCTATCTATGAAAGTAAGAGGCTTACCACTTTAGCTGGTTGGGATTTTTCCTCCATTTGAATTAGGTTTTTGGTGATTTTAACCTGAGGACAGAGACAAGACTTAGATTTAAAGTTTTTTTTTTTTTATTGTTGTTGTTTTGGTTTGGTTTTTTGACAAATACTGTCTGGGAGGAAGACTACATTTGCTCATTGAAAAAATCTCAACAAAGAAACTGTTTAATCTCAAAAAATCTCAACAAAGAAACTGTTTAAATTCCAACTAGCCTTTAGTTAGACTTCTGTTCTATGAAAGAATTCATCAAACAGCTTATACTTTGACCATTTAACCTTCTAATTTAATTGAGCTTTTTCCATCTTGTTTTCTTCACCGAATTAATAGAAGATGAAGTTTACTGATACAGATGAAAATTCCACAGGGGAATAATGTATTTCTTCTTTCCTTTTCTTTTTCCAGTAAGGAGAGGCTACAAGACAGGCTAAATCCATTTTATCCATAAGTCAAACAAGTACATGTATGTAACATGTTGTAAACTAAACTTCTCCTGACTTCTGGGACTTTCTAGGTTGGAGTTGCAGGTAATTTTATTCATATTGATAAAAGTTTGTAACTCAAAAGTTCATAAGTAATGTCTGTATTTCAATTTAATGGTATAATTAAGCAAATTCATTTGTGGGGTATCATCCTCATGTTTTGGCAAATACATTTGTACTCATCATAAAGCTGTTTCAGCTTTGAAACTCTCATTAGAAAAACTGCAACATCTATTTACTTAACAATTGGGGTTATTATATTGAGATATGTTTCAGAAACACATTTCCTGAATTGTTTGTATATTCACCTAGATTGTCTCATAATTAAATTATTCACCAGAATCCAGAGGTTTTGTGTCAAGATTTATACATGTTATACAGTCATTAGCATTCAAGAGTTACATCCTTAATTCCTTTGTTACTTCTTGGACATTCTTCAGTGCACAACATCCATAATGAGGATCACACAACAGTGAATAACTAAACTAGCAGCTCTGTTTCTCCAGGCAAGACATTTTTCTCCCTCTATGGCATATAAAGAGTCCATGAACCCTTTTTAAGAGCTAAAATATATGAAATTAATAGTAGCAGTTGAAGATACAGAAAGTGGATTAACTATAGTGCTATATATACAACAGAGTGCAAGTACAGACAAATCAGATCTACTGCTTAACTACAATTATCAGGGTTCCCACCTTTTTCCATTAGCTGAACTATCTTAAAAATTGTCAAGGTTCATTATCAGATTATTTCTTTATCATATCAAACCACAAGAAGAAACCAATATATCAAGAAACCAATGAAGGAGTATCAGACTATTGATGGACCAATTTAAGGTATTACCTCCTCTCCTCATACATCTGCTCTCTCGCTCCCCATCTTTAATTATAATGTGTTTTTATTGTTATTGTTATTAGAATTTCTTTTAGAAATAAAAAAAATATTTAGAATTATTTTTATTGGTTTTATTACTTTTATGTTTTAAGCCACCCAATGTCACCCTTGGTGAGATGGGTGGAAAATAAATTTAATACAAAATAAATATTCCTCACTGATAAAAATATTTAAATATTTGACAGTTGTGCAATGGGGCATTGGAGTGGGGAAAGCAGGAGGTTAAGAAAATTCGGGCATGAAAATGAACAAATAAAATGTAACCAAAATAAAAGAATTAAGGGATGCTCAAGAGGCAGGAGGTAAGGTAAGCTGAGAGTTTCCATCAATGGGCAACTGTTTGCCTCATTGCTATAGAGGGGACATAGAAAATATATTTTTCCCCCACAGTGTCATGCCAAATTGAGTGATTTCTCTCAGCAGCTCTTTATATAATTGGAGGTAGATTGTGCAGTGGAACAATTGTAATTCATGATAGAATGCTGCCCCTAGAGGCACTAAGGAAATAAGGAAGGGAAGACAGTAATATTTGTCCAAATGCTTATAGTAAAAAATAAAATACAGTTCATTTATGGACCAAACCAAGAATTCCTAGATGAAAAGATGTATAAGAAAAGTAAGAAAAGAGTTTGCCAATCAAATGATTCAGTGCCAATTACATATTTCTTGGGAATCTGCTTGTTTGAGCTATTCATGTTATTTGTGTAATCAAAATAATCAATACTAATATCTTAAAGGACCAAATACATTACCACATACTTTTCATGTTAGGCAGGGTAGCAGACAATGAGTTACTTATATTTTTCCATTAAAACAATAGGAATGGTGAAAATTGGCATCAGGAAGGAAGGAAGGAAGGAAGGTTGTACCTCTATTATGTTTCATGCAGTCAATGGATAATTATAATATGGAGATTTGAGGTCACTAAGCTCTCTTTAGAGTTGCAGTTTGGTATAGTGATTAAGGCATCAGGCTAGAAACTGTGAATTCTACTTCCACCTTAGGCACAAAATCAGCTGTGTGACCTAGACCTCAGCCCTAGGAACAAGAAGCTAACGACAAATCAGTTATGAATTTTTGCCAAGAAAACTTCAGGAACCTAAGCAGTAATCAGGAGTTAACACTGACTCAAAAGCACACAGGCAACAAACAAAAAATGCCTCCTAACACTGTTAACATTTGTTATATTCAACATCTATCAGATCTAAGCATTGTGCAACAATCTCAGCAAATGACAATTCCCTGTTTGGCTAATAGCTGAGAAAGGTTGAGGCTCCTTGAGAATAAAAGAAATATAGGTAGACTAGAAAGTTAAAAAAAAAATCTTCCAAGAAGGAAGTTCTTCTGTACTGTTGCCAAAGAAATTGCATGAGATCTTCCCATAGTCACCAGAAGCCTGCCTCAAGGGCATGTTTATGAAATGATTTTACAAAGATCAACATTTCTCCTAGAAAGTATGATTTCTTTTTCTTAAAACAGAATCTGAAGGCTCTACAAATCTTATTACAGTGTAGAGAAACAGCAGTCACTTCTCTTCTTTTGATATAAAAAATCAAAAAGTCATTGTTTATGTGAATTATTCTCCCCCTCCCTGGTCTCCTATCTCTTGTGATTCAAAATTGTGTTGACAATCTTGCTCTATATTCTGGAGACTTTTGCACGAATGAAAATGGTACAGAAATGTTGGAAAATTCTTGCTGTAGACACAATGTATTTGAATATTGTTTCTACAGCAAAAAAAATTCAACAGTTCTGCACCATTTTCATCTGTGCAAAAAGTATAATTGAATAGTCTTCCCCTGATATGTTCTGGCTTCTCCCAACACTTATCAGCTTCTTATGTACCTGACAAAAAGACTCATTAATATTGCTTGGGCTCATGCCCTACAGAAAAAGATATTTCTATATTTATGCTAATTTTCTTGTTTAGTAATTACCATGTTCTTCACTTCTTCCTAATTATTGAAGGAGGTTAACAATTATTCTGTTATTATTCCCTTTCATAAATTTCACTTTTCCAAAATTAGAAATTTAATTCCAGTTAGATTTAGATACAGAGAGAAGGTAAAAACTGTTCTGCATTATTGACTTTCTGGATAGATATCCAGACAAAACTTCTTTCCCAGACAGTCAGTTTTGCTTTATATTGCTTTACTTATCTGATGGTTATCTATTCAGGATTGAGTAGATATGACAGGAAGGCTTGCTTCAGGAGCACATGACTTCTGAGGATGCATGATTTTCATGCACATGACTTTTGAGGACTGGTGGTGTAAAACAGTAATCACAGGGGAATCTGGCAGAACCCTCCTCAGTTTCAGCCAATTGAAGCAAAAAGTAACTGGTATTCTACTGATTCTGTTTAAAATGAAGACACAGTATTTCACCCTTCCAATATGATGGAGGAGGAGGAGGAGGAGGAAGAGGAGGAGGAAGAGGAGGAGGCTCCAATGGCCAGTCAGCCCAGCAAAAAACTAAAGAGTGGGAATTAGGGAGTGAAAGGGGCATGTTTGTCAGAGCACATAGCAATCAATTGGAAAAGAGACCTTTGTTTAACATAGACTTAAATGCAACAAATGAAGATACGTTATGTCTACAAAATCTGCATAATTCATTAAGGAAGTTACACAACAGAAATTAAATGAGGTTAATCTAGTAAGAATCCTTGACAAACACATTTTGATTGCTGGTCATTTCTTCATTGTTTTCAAGAGTCTTACAACTTACATTACAATGTGACGTGCTATCTAATCTTTCAGCTTTCAGTCTCTGGAGTAATGTAACCTTTAATTTTCCCTCCTCCCATTATTTGGGCTTCACTAGTTTTGAATGATTTTGAAACTAATCCATAAAAAATGACTTGAGTATGATGCAGACTGCCAATGAAGTCTTACTGTGATTTTTTATTCCTGAAATATCTTACCGCATGGCTTCCATACAAGTATCAAAATCTAAGAAAGAACCTAACAGTTCACATTTATTGACTAAATCACACAAAGCAGTGACAGATGATTAAGACACTATTTTTATTTATAACTTGGAAAACTTGATATGCTCACAACAGAGGTATTTGTATTAAAAAGGTATATGGAACAAATAAGAATTGGAGTTCTTTGCACATACACATGGAAACACAGCTGTATAATACTCAGGATTTTTTACTTAAATTTGAATATAAGTTGATTGTAGATAATCATGAATGGTATAGCCCCAGAAGATTTGAAAGATCCTTTCCTCCATAGCTGAGATCATCTTCAAAATTTTCTTGTATGTGCCAATGATCACAGTTCCTTTTAGTCAAGAATAGAGTCGTGATCATTTTTCCATATGTATTACTAGACTGGTGAGCAGTCTTTCAAGACAGGCCCGTTACATTTTCTCAGAAACAGTCTTCTAAATTTGGTGATCTTTTCAAGAAGCAGCCAAAGTCTTCCAGGAGTTCACAGAAGTCTGGCTTAGGAAAGCAGATGTACTTTTTTTTTTCTACCTTGTGTATGGTATTTTATAAGTTTGTTGGGTTTTGGTTTGTATTGACATTCTGGCCTAAACTTTTCAATGTTATGATGTTGGAAATCTGATATCATGTCAAAGGATTCTCTCTCTCTCTCTCTCTCTTTCTGTCTCGCTCTCTGTCTCACTCTCTGTCTCTCTGTCTCTCTCTCTGTATGTATGTGGTGACTCTGAGTGCATGTGTGAATGAATTGAGAGAATGAAATAAAATACCCTAAAGGACATTTATTTGTATCATTTCAGATTGGGCAGACAATGTAAAAAAAATTACAAAATGTAAAAAAAAGGGAAGAAGAATGAAGAATTTCTTCAGAATAAAAGTCTTCTATGAAATTTCAGCTAATAAGGTCTAGTCTATTTTAATATGTAATACACATATGGAACAAAATAAGTAGCACTGAGTAAATAATGTTTTTACAACTATTCACTGCAGCTAGCTATAAAAGAAAGAAAATTCAACCCAAAATCCCTTGTAACATTCCAGCAATCATTTCTTTTCTTGTTAATTTTCCATCTTCATTGTAAAACAGATTGATTAGTTATGTTATGATGAGTCAGTGCAATTAGAAATGGAAGCCAATCAATATTAGTAGATTAAAAAACAATGAACTTATAACTGAGAGAGCCAGAACTCTATTAGCAACTTGCTATGGAATGTCTTGGTTTGTATCAGACATACAGAAATAGATTTGAGAACCTGCCTGATGCACCTACAGAAATTTTGATGGACAACTCAATTAAAGAGAGGTTAGCTATAACTCAGACTTGCTGCCAAAAATCACAAATAAGTGGGAGAATCCAGCAATCCAGATTAAATATAATGGTGGCAGCAATTCAGGTTCTTCCTTCAATAGTTCTGGCAGACATAATAAAAATCCTGTTTTTGACAAACCCAGCAATAGTGCTTTAAAAAGTCCTGATAGATCACTGCAAAGGCCGATCTATTACAGCTTTCTTTTTGTACAGAGGCCAGTCAGATGACTATAGGAACTGCAGAACTGCACATGATGCCATCTTATTGTTCACTCAAAATGCAAACATTTCAATATGGCAGCTGTGAATACAGGTAGTCCTTGAATTATGACCGTTCATTTAACAATGATTTAGAGTTGCAACAGTCTTAGAAAAGGTGATTTATGACATGTGCTCATGCTTATACCCATTGTACCATCCCATGTCCATGTGATTGCAATTCAGGCACTTGGCAATGAATTCACATTTATAACTGATTACATCATCCTGTGGTCATGTGATCATAATGTGTGTCTTTCCTAGGCAGTTTCCAATAAGAAATATCAACTGGGCTATTGGATTCACTTAACAATTATAATAAAAATGGTTGTAATAATAGAGTCTGGTCACATGATGACTTGCTTTAACCCTTCCCCTATTTACATAGAAACTTCTACTCTCAACTGTGGTCATCAGTTGAAGACTACCTATAAAACTATCATAACTAGTCATCTCATTTCTCATCTTCCATGTACAAATAGTCCTCAATTTACAATAGTTCATTCAGTGACCGTTCAAAGTTAAATGGCACTTAAAAAATAACTTATGACCATTTTTCACACTTACAACCGTTGCAAGCGTCCCCATAGTCACATGATCAAAATTAAGACGCTTGGGAACTGACTCACATTTATGACCATTGCAGCTTCCTGGGGTCATGTGATCACCTTTTGCAACCTTCTGACAAGCAAGGTAAATGGGCAAGGCAGAGTCATTTAAAAATCATGTTACTAATTTAACAACTGCAGTGATTCACTTAACAACTATGGCAAAAAAGGTCACAAAATGGAGCAAACTTCACATAATAAATGTCTCACTTAGCAACATAAATTTGGGGTTCAGTTGTGGTCATACAATGAGGATTACCTGTATTTGCCTAATTTATTTTCAAAGCCATTCTACAGAGCTGAGTATTGTGATAGCAAATTCCATGATTTATAACTATTGATTCTGGTAAGCATTTCTTTTGAATCTCCACTGAGCTTTATTCTAATAGTAGGCAGAAAAGAAATATGGTTACTCATTCAGTTTACATTGCATATTTTTCTACTCTTCAATAATCCGCCCATCTTGCCGACATTTTCTGAAAGAAAGCTAAAAGGTTGCAATCACTGTAACCTTTTCCCACAAAGATTCATACTAACTTTGACATTTTCTTCAACTATTGCTCTGTAAGAACCTTTTTTGAGGTGTAATAATTATTTCCAAACTATTTACACAAAGATTAATATAAAGGCACTTTCGAAATGAACAATTTACTTTTAAATTCTTAGACTTTGGAGGCTTAAAAATGTCCCCTCCACCTTGAAACAGTGTTAATGTTTTAATCTAACCATCCACATGACTTTAAGCTCCTTTTGTTGATTAAATTAATCAATTGAGTTAGTCAATGTGATCATCGTCTGTTATGAAACAAATTTCTGCTTAAACTCAATCTTCTTCCACAATCTACTGAGAGGCATAGATAGGAAAGATGGAGAGCTCTTGGAAGTCTCCTAGGCATTTTTTTTTTTTACTTGTGGTCTTTATATGGTTAAAAACCCCAACCAAAGGTAGTCTTAGATCCCCCATCTTCAGCTTGGCACCTTGCTGGCATCCTGGAGGAGAGGGAGAGAGTAGACAACTGGCATGTAGAGGGTAGAGATGACCTTAAAAGGGGGGAGGGGAGAGAGAACAAGTTTGACAGTAACTAGAGGTATGAGAACAGCCTGTTGCAGTCTTCAAGGCCATGAAGCCTTAGAAAGGAATGCAGATTGCACCAAAAGGCACCAAGCACCAGTGTGGTTCACAAAACACCTCATTATTTCCAAACAGTGTTCCCAAAACACAGCATTGGCTGAAGACATACTGGTCAAGAGGGGTGGGAAGGGGAGAAGGGGAAAATTTAAATTCTAGCCTGCTTTTGCTGCAACCAGTAACACTTAGTAAATGAACCTGTCACTTCAACTGAAGGGAGTCAAGGGTCTTTCTTTCCTAGCTACCTAGCTGGGGTAAGCCTGACAGCTATAGACATTTCACAGGAAAAAAAGTGCCAGAAATAATCTAGAGTGGTTTAAAAAAGATATTGCAACTTAATGTTGCCAGAAAGTAGATATCTATTCCTCTAAATGGCTTCATCCTAATATGCAATAAAAGTGACAAATTGAGTGATTGGGGGCTGATGAACTTTTGTCAGTAAGTCTAATAGCAAGTGAGAGGCCTCAAAATAATCACGTCACTTTAGTTAGGTTGGGGCGTGTGGGTTCATTTGACATTTATTCAGATTGAATTTCATTTTCCACTTCAATGTCCACTTTCCAATATGAAAACTGTAAGAGTACAAAATGAGGGTGGATATAATATATCCTGAATTAGTCTTCACCACGCATCAGTGATATTTTGTATAGTTAAAATGCCTTTTAATTTATTAAAATATTCAATAATTCAAAATTCAATGACATTTCAACCTTTTTTTCCCCATTTAACATACACAGTAATATCAAATTCCATAGCAGAAAAAAGACCAAGTAAAAGTGAATGCACAGTGAACATGAAGGTTCTTTGCAGTCTTACTCTTAAGAGTTCAGTATAACTGCAATTTTAAATACCCAGTATTGAATTAACATTAAATATAATCTTCTGAATGGGGAGACAATTGCATTTAGTAAGAACTGAAATGCTCATGTTTATTTAAAAATTTCTGAAAGAAAGCTAGTCTCTAGTCTTTCTAGAATCCATATTTACTTATTTTGTAAGGACATTTATTTATTCTTGCTTTTCAATGTTTTCAGCCAATAAATAAACATACTTGTAATGCTCAATATTAGGTATGATTGAACTGCCATGGCTCCATTCTTTTCTTGAACCATACTGACTTGATCATTCTGGGGTGGACTGGCAGTCTTTAAAGTAAATCTTCTAGAAATGGAAGTAATTGATGGTGTTAACCATAAATGGGAGAAATCTTGAAATATTCCCTGTTCCAAAACTAGACTTCTTCCAGAGAATACTATGAGCCATTCCTTGATCCAGAACATTTTTGAAAAATTGCTGGGCTAACCGTAGGATAGAGAAATCACAATGGTCCAGAGATGAAGGAAATGTTCCAGAGTTTTTCAGAATATTTACGTACTTGGAGACCAAAGATTTTGCACATACCAAGCGTAGAGAGTCATATTCAAAAGTTGTTACAGAAAGAAGGGCTGAAGCATTCCTTAAACCATGGAAAAAGAGATAGGAGGAGATTCACAATGACTCAGTGGGGATATAAGACAGAGAGAAGATAGAACAAATCAACTTGCAAGGTTCTCTATAGTGTAATCTAATTCAATGAAGTCATTTTCTTTGTTTGGTATACTTTGTAGAGCTGACTCGTATACTATCCTATCTGGCACACAGTATCTGAAGAATTAGGGGGCAATTGTTGGGGCAATATTCTGACTCTGTAAACCACTTAGAGATGGCTATAAAGCAGTGTGAAACAGTATATAAGTGCTACTGCTATTGCTATTTCCCCTTTGTACATGAATGTGAGGGGAAATCCTTCAGTAGGTTGCACAAGTTCTAGGTTGATCCAACCAAGTAGAGTTGGAAAAGCCTGGAATCCTGAACATCTGTGGTCAGTCAGAAAGTATTTGTATTACTTGGACAAAAGTCTCATTTAGTGTCAGGAAGATTTCTATGGGTCTATTCGAGGATACAGGTGTGAAGTTGTGATGTGTATAGAAAGTATTGCCAAAAAACTTTTCATTGCTGAAGTGCCTTTTTTTGCATTGAATATAACACTAAGCAGTAAACATATTTTAAATATGATCATCATGATAGAGGAGTTTGTGTAAGTGGACAGTTTGTGTAAGGGAGTTTGTGTAAGTGGACAACTTACCATTACATGCTACACTGAAGTTTTACTCCCCCACCATAAAAGTTCCTGGGAACACTCATATATTGAGTTTTACTTCCACTAGAACAATAGAATTGCAAAAGGATAATGTCAAAACAGGAATCTTCCCCAGAGATGGCATTAACATATGGTATGTATTAAATTCCTAGAGTGGTTTGTGTCATGTCTATTAAAATGGAACTCAAATATACAACTTATAACTTAGACTTACATTATTTTTTACAGATATGCTGCTTCATTTAGAATTTTTTATGTGTGAGTTTCTATACTAGTTTATTATGGAGGGAAACTTTTGCAAGATCTTTCTAAATATAAAAAGTGAGAATGTTAAGTGCAAAAACTACATATATATTCTACATCCTTGATTTCCCCATAGATTCCAATGGAGTTATCCAAATCTATGCCCTTTAAATTAAGTATTAAAAACTCCCTACAGATTTGAAGTGCATGAATGAATACAAGTGAATGTGTATAATGAATTCACAGAACACTTTTTTCTTCCTGTTTTTTTCTTCATAAAGAAAAAAATACTATTACAGGATGAATTCATTTACAATTTTTTTAGGCTGCTAAAAGATGGTTGGGTGGGTGGGTGAATTGATGAATGTAAGCTGTTTAGTTAGTTAAGGCAATGCTTTATTTTATTATTTCCAGTTGAAGAACAGGTACTTGGAAGTCATGATAATATTAACTTCTTTAGCCATTCAAGAATAAACATTAAGGAATTCCTTTGTTTTGTCCAAAAACTCTTATTGATGAAAACCTGCTTTTTATTAGACAATTTGTGAATTCAACCTAGCCAGCTGAATTTTACATAGATAAAACCACAAATAGGTTCTTCATATTTTCCATTGTTGTTAAATAAAGACAAACATGTAATGTAGGAAATCAGAATAGCAGCTATAAATTATAAATAATATATTGTAATATATTACTTAACTATGTAATGGAATTGCATCTTGCAACACGAAGTGATCTGTGGATGTCTCCATCAACATGAAAGATGATATATAGTTTCATAAGGAAGACATAAATGATTTCCTTCAGGAGGTGTAGAATTAATTAAAAGTTTCAGGATGTTTAACACAATATCATAAAAACACCTTTAATGAAGATATCCTTATACATACCCTTCCCCCAAACACATCCCGCACATATACATACATCGATATTTCTTCATTGTCCCAAAAGTGCTTTTTCAAGAGGCAACTAGTATTTCTGGATTTTCTTTGAAGACATTTTGCTTCTCCTCTTGGAAGAGAAGCAAAACGTCTTCAAAGAAAAACCAGAAAGTCCAGTTGCCTCTTGAAAAAGCATCTTTGGGACAACCATGACCTAATGATTGAGAATCTCCATAGACATTTAGCAATATCGTATCATTATTTTTTATTTAGTATTTATTTATTTAATATTCAGGGAGACGTTATAGGTGTCTTAAAATGAGGACTAATAGAATGAGAAACAGTTTCTTTTCCAAGGCAATAATTGTCTTGAATTGAACATTTGTGATTTAGTCCTATGTATAAAGTGGCATTTTTAAACTATCTAACTTAATATATGTTTTAAATAGGTTTTAGACTAGGTTTTTAATTATTATTATTATTATTACTTTAATTATTTTAATTTTTAAATACTCTGTAGTGTTTGGGGCACTGTGCTGGAGTAGCTTTCAAATTTCATTGTATTTTGAATGCAATGACAATAAAGGTATTCTATTCTATTCTATTCTATTCTATTCTATTCTATTCTATTCTATTCTATTCTATTCTATTCTATTCTATTCTAGTCTAGTCTAGTCTAGTCTAGTCTAGTCTAGTCTAGTCTAGTCTAGTCTATATAGAAAATTTTGGGATGAGGCAAATATCTCCTAGGCCATAGTTACGTTGTGGGAAAAGAACAGATCTCAAGAACAGACCAATGGCTTATTTAGCAAAGTTCTAAAGTGTGGAGTTGGTGGAACATTCTTACAGTAGACTAATTCTTTCTTCTGGCCCTTCCATTTCTTCTCATGTCCCAAATAGTGTTGCTTCGGAGTGGCTTAGCCTCTGGCTAGTGCTATTTTGCATTAAATATCCTTGAGATTGGGAAACTAGAATAGGCATTAACATCCACTGTGACAACCTAAGAAATCATACCTCAAATATCTATAAGACCTAGTTTTTACCTTGGAGTAGATGAAACTCATCTCAATGTGAAAAACATTTCCATCAGTTCTTTGTTAAATCAATCACTAGTATCATTGGAATTTTCAGATGTCACAGCTCTCTAAAGGACATATTTCATTGATCAGCCCTGGATAGATATCAGGTTACTTCAGCTTACAAAAAGTGCTTAGGGCATTTTTCAGAATTCTGCCATTCTTCACTACTACTTCAATGAATTGTTGACAAAAGCACTTTGCAGGATTGCTTCTAAATGGCCTCTTCTCAGCCAACAATCCAAGAATCTTCTGTGGTTTAATCAGTGCTCCAGAAGAAGAAGCAAATGTCATATCAGAGAAGAATGAATATTATTGAAAACAGCTAAGAGATCAAAATTGATCCTACACCGATAGTATGCAGGTCTAGCTATCTTTTTATGACTGCCCATACTTGCCTGGCAGCCTCGTTTAAAATTTTCTAGTTTCTGCTGGGAAAACCTAGGCTAAGATATTGGATGCTGGACCATCATGCTTTACAATTAAGTTCATGCAGTCTGGACAAACCACTCACATTAGCTTGAGGAAGTGGACAAGATTATCAGTGTTGTTACTCTGGCATAATTCTTACAAACTAATCCTCTTCATCCTATTTCTGAAGAGGAATAAAATATGGGGCAGAGCCACAATAAAGGAACGGGGAGGGGGATTTAATATTTGATATTATTTAAGTCACAAATTATCTCATGGTAACCTTAATGCTCACCTTAATTATAGGGAGACTAATATTTTCTCAATGGTTTCCAAATCCCCAACTGAAATAAAGATATTAATAGAGATTTGCATAATAGGATAGCTGGAACAATTATTTTACTAAACACCAGCATTGTGAAATCCATAAACATTATTTGCCCAAATGAAAATGTGATACTTCTTTACATGCATCATTTAGTATGGGAAGTTTTAGGGAGATAACTGCACCTGAGAAGTCATCTCATACACTCGAAATGTTAAGTGGGTCAATTTCTGAGTTAGCTACTATCTTTGTCCCTTGGCTCATTCGTTTCATTAACATTGGTTATATCTCTATCTAGTGAAAAGTCTTGCATCTCCTGGCCACAATACTGTAGCTAGTGCCAAACGTGTTAAATTGAAATTTGCACTGCCATGTTACTTTTCTGATAAAATTGCATCCCATATCATCCAAAGATCTGTTATCATTTTTGAAGTTGCTTCAACATTAAACCACAGAAAACCTGGGTTTTGTTTTACGTATTTTATATATTGATGTATGCAATCAGGGACTGAAATACAATTACTTCCAATCCAAAGCAAACCTCCTGCTGAGTTTTGTGCTATCAAAAGTTTATTGTGTACTAACTAATGCATGCTCTGAAGAAGTAAATACACTAATTAAATATTTAAAATACTAAAATGCCATCAGAGCGATTTCCAGCCCTACTTATTCTTGTTAAATTTTCAAGTGTTTGCAAACAACCTGATGCTACTTTTGTCTTGTCCTTTTGGATGATATCCCTTTAACTATACCATCTGCTTTGGTTAGCAGCTAAAGAATCTAATGGCTCTTTTTAACAGCTTAAACGTAGCCCAATGGATATAGAATACTTAGAATGTAGTATATGTAAAATACAAAAAGTTCATTGGGTGGAATTTCATAAGGGAAAGTTCAACAAGTGCAAAGAAAAGTGAAATAAGTGACTCAATAACTGCACAATGATTATTGACTGACTTTAATATGTTAATTACATACATTCCTTTGCTAATTGATCTATTGATAGTTTCTTTACAGTATTTTCAAACTATTTCAAACATTTTCCTATTCAATTTATTTTCTGAGGTTTTTTTAAAAAGGGAAATACTATGTATTTTGCCTAAATAAAAATTCCATAGTTTTGCAATGATAAACTTCCCAAAAGATGTATTTAATTTTGAGATGCATACCTATGGATAGCTTAATAGGCACATTAACATTTTCAAACTCAAAGTTAGAAGCAAATTGTGATGTGGAATTGGCCTGCCACTTTATACTCTCACTGTGACTATATGCATCATGGTATCTTATATGGCAAAGAATGACTCAATTGGTTCCCTCTCTTAACCTATCAATCTGAACCCTACAGGTATTTAAAAACACCTGTAATCATATCAGCGATGCATATTATTGGTTTCAATATTGGATTTATAGAAGTGGGGAATTCAGGTTCAAATATACCGTATTTATCGGCGTATAACACGCATCTTCATTTTAAGAGGGAAATTTCACCCCCACTCCCACCCCGCGCGCGCGCTTCAATCCACAGTGTCCCATTCTGCCTGCCTGCCTGCCTGCCTTAGTTTCTGGTTGTTTGGGAGCAGCTTCGGCTGAGAATAATAACTATTCGCCTCTTTTACTCAGCCGAAGCTGTTCCGATTCAACCATTAACGAAGGCAGGCAGGCAGGCAGAACGGAGCACTGCGGGCGGGCGGGCGGGCGGGCGGACGGGATGGGGGTGGGGGAGAAACGGGCGCTTCAGGGAAGCTGCGGCGACAGGAAAAGCCCCCCCCCCCGCTTCTTTGAAGCAGTTTCTTCCTGTGCTGGTGGAGGAGCGAGAGAGAGACTGAGAGAGCTGACCCAGAGAGAAGGACAGGCTTCGGTTGCTTCCTCCCTCCCCTTCTTTCATTTGTGTCCTTGATCCCCGATCCCAGCAGCATTCACCGAAGGCTTCTTAACATTATATCGGCGTATAACACGCATACATCATTTGCCTCCTATTTTCAGGGGGAAAAAAGTGCGTGTTATACGCCGATAAATACGGTAAGTTGTTGTTCTGACCTAGGCTTCACAAAATCACGAAGCAGACTCCTTGTCCCAAGAAAACACCTTTTTATTAGGCTGATGTGAATTCCTCTCATTCACATCCAGCAAAGTCTTGGCAAACAGTCTTTCAAGAATGATTTACAACTACAGACCTTATCAGGCTTGGAGAGTTGCCAGGCTAATAGCTTCCAAGCACAACACTCTTACCAGAAAATACTTGGCAAGGAGTCATGAACAAATCTTCACCCTAATTAAAGGAACTAATTGTCTCCTGCAAACACCACTCCCCTTCGGTCCTCTTTATTCCCTATGGGAGGGGCCATTCACTGTCCACCTGTGCCTTTATTCCCGAGTCAATCCTTGTTCCTTAACTGTTCACTTCTCCTGGCAGCTGTGCACATGTGCACAGGGTTGGGATTCAAATTTCTGAACAACCAGTTCTGTGGGCATGGCCTAATTTGTGGGTGTGGCTTGGTGGTCATGTGACTGGGCGTGCATGGCTTGCTGGCTGGGCATGGCTCAGTGGTCACATGACTGGGTGGGCGTGGCTTGATGATCACGTGATCGGCTGGGCATGGCCAACTCAACATCATTTCTTTGCCCTAATGACTTTTTTAAGTATAAAAAAAGATATACCAAAATAAAAGGTAGTTTATTATTTCATGTCTTTAATGCTTCAATAATAAAAAGGTACATAAAACTAGTTGTTACAACATTTTAAAATATTAATCAAAAACTATTACATAACAAAACTTTACAAAAGACAATAAAACTGTTATTTAAAGTACTGCCAAATTGCTTTTTTAGTGGCACCCTCAGGTATAGTTTTCTTTTGTTTGATACGAGCATCATTGTTCGGTGACTTATGACTTTGGACTGCTTATTTTGAACTTTGCTTAAACCTTTCTGGAAGTAAAAACCTACATTTACTGTACAATGTATCTGTGTTCTGTGTGTGTATTATTCAAACACTACTCTCAAATAAGTCTCCCTGTATGCGCTCATTCTTCTAACAGGGAATTACCTTAACACTGGTTATGGACCCAGACCATACTAGGCACAGATAACTGAGAGTTAGTGTGAATGCACAGTACTGTATACAGGCAGCTGTTTACTGTTTAATTGTGGTTTACTATCCTGGTAAAGATGGCACAAGACACTTCAACAAGTTTATCACTGATAAACCGGTTGGATGGAACAAACTATGTTTCCTGGTCTATGCAGTGCAGTCTACTTCTACATAGAGAAGGTTTATGGAATGTAGTTCAAGACCCACCAGATGTAAATGCTTGGGATCCAGATAACGAGGACAATGCCAAGCTTGCTGACTTTAAACAGAACAATGAACGAGCTCTTTGTATAATTGGACTAACACTGAGTGACCAGCAGCTAGTCCATATTCATGGAGAAGAGCCTGCTGCTAGGTGTTGGGAGAATTTGAAGAGGACTTATGATCGTAACAGTGTAGGTGCACACATACATCTTACATGTAAACTGTTTAGAGCACGTCTTCTGTAAGGTGGAGATATGTTAGCTCATTTAAACTTCATGAAAAGAACTTTTCAGGTGCTACATGAAAAAGAACTAATATTTTCAGAGCTGCATCAAGTTTACATCATTCTTTCCTCATTGGATGAAAGTTATGATGATTATGTATCTTCACTGGAAGTCCTGCCCAGAGATAAACTGACATTGACTGACATAACTGGAAGGTTGCTGGAAGAAGCAAGAAGACGGCTGGATAGGGACCAACTGAGGAAGGAACAACCACAAGAAGAGAATTTGTCTTCAACTGCCTATAATGTTAGGAAATGTTTTTCTTGTGGGGCTAGGGGACATATAGCTAGATTCTGTAAGAAAAGAAAAGGACAGAATACTAGTAAACACCAGAAGGCTAAGAAGAATGTTAGTTTAGCTATGTCTAGCAATTCACCTGTAAACCATGATTTGTGGGTTGTTGATAGTGGAGCATCACAATGCATTACTAAAGATAAAAAAAGGTTTATAAAAATGTCCACAAGTAAACAACATGTATCATTGGCAAATTGATGGAAGATTAATGCATCAGGTGAAGGTACTGCATATTGTTCTTGCATAAATGAACATTTAACTATGTTATGTGTACCTAAACTGAAAGTTAATTTATTATCAGTAAGGGCTTTAGTTAATATTGGTTATGTAGTAACTTTTAGGAGAGATAACTGTATAATAGAGAAAGAGGGTAAAAGTGTTACTGCTACTTTAGAGAATGATTTATATGTGATACATGATGACCAGTTGAAGATGGCTAACTCAGTTTATAACAAAGTTAAGCCACATGATGAATGTATACATTTACTAAATAGACGTCTGGGGCACATTAATTTCAAAATGCTCAAACAAATTGTTGAATTGTCAGAGGGAGTAAAATTGAAACCCTGTAGCAAGTATTTACACTGTAATGCTTGTAGTCAAGAGAAGAGCAAGGTTACTCCTGCAAACAGACTTAATGGGTTAAGACCAAAGAACCTTTAGAAGTTATTTTTGCTGACATAATTAGTCCTAAGAAACCAAGTTTAGGAGGTGCCTGTTATATTTTGAGTATTATGGACCATTACTCATGATACGGTTTCTGCTATCTTATGAAAAACAAAACAGAAACATTCCAACATTTCTTTAACTGGCTATGGTTTGCTGAGAGAAAAATGAAAAGTAAAGTAATTACTTTAGTAACTGATAAAGGGACTGAATTTGTTAACAAAAGATTCCAAACTATGCTGAAATTGGCTGGTGTTGAGCATAAACGTTCCTCACCTTACAGACCACAACATAACTCGTTTATAGAACGAAGAGGGCAAACATTACAAGCCATGGTTCGCACTATGTTATCTGATTCAGGTTTACCTGAAACACTGTGGGGTGAGGCCATAATTTGTAATAACCATGTTTTAAACAATGTAGTAAATACAACAACTGGAAAATTGCCATTCACTCGTTGGCATGGCAGAAAACCAAATTTAAGTTACCTACACACATTTGGAGCTCCAGCATGGGTGCATATTCTCTCACAAGTAAGACTGAAAGGGCAACATAAAGCTAAGAAGTTATTTTTTGTGGGTTACGAAGCCAACCATAGATCATTTAGATTTTGGGATCAAGGCACAGCTCATGTTTATTGTAGTGCTAGTGTAAAATTTCTTGAGCATGTTGGATGGGATAAACTGGAACAGGAATCCAGCAATGATATTATTATTATTGACACCCAAATAGTTCCTAAAGATAAAATCAGTAAATCCCAAATAGCCATTAAAGAGGAAGAACAGGAGAAAGTAGTAGAACAGGCACAGGAGGAAGTAGAAGAACAGGAGCAGGTGGCACAGGAAAGTCCACCAGTAAGCCCTGTATTACCAAGACGTTCAACCTGAGTAACACGACCACCTGATAGATATCAGGTTAGTGTTGTATGCCAAGTAAATACAGTTCCTAGTAACTATAGTGAACTAAAACTGTATCCTGCTAAGGAGCAGGCTGCTTGGCAGAAAGCAATGGATAAGGAACTGGAATTATTAAAAACACTGGAGGTATATGAAAACGTTAAGTTACCACCAGGTAAACATGCCATAGGAAGTAAATGGACATATAAGCTAAAGACAGGTGTAGATGGGACTGTTACCCATAAAGCCAGGTTAGTAGCACAAGGGTTCAATCAGACAGCAAATGACTATGATGAGGTGTTTGCACCTAGTCTGAAGGGCACTACATTATGAGCAGCATTAGTGTGGGCAGCTAAGGAGAAATATATTATAAATCATTTGGATGTAGAAATGGCATATCTGCATGCACCGTTGCAACACACTATATATTTAAAGAAACCTTTAGGTATCAAAGATGATAATACAATTGATTGTTGTAGATTGAAAAAGAGTCTTTATGGCTTAAAGCAATCAGGATATGAGTGAAACCAATGTATAGTTAAAGAATTAACTAAGATAGGTTTTGTAGCTGGCATGGCTGATCCATGTTTGTTTAAAAAGGAAAGTAATGGTATAGTGTCACTATTGTTATTATTTACTGATGACATAGCATTAATCACCAAAACTGAACAAGAAGCTACTAAAATAATCTCACTGTTGGAACAGAAATTTAAGATAAAACAGATAGGAGAAATCAAACAATATCTTGGTTTAAAGATAGATAGAACTAGGGGAGGATACAAGATCTCACAAGCAGATAAAATTAACCAATTACTAAAAAGTTTTAAAATGGAACTTTGTAAGATGGCTAAGACACCAATGAGCCAGGAGTTTAGCCATAGTGATGTTCAAAGTCCTATTTTAATAAGAACATTTATCCGTCCTTGATTGGTAGTTTATCTTATCTCAGTAATTGGTCAAGGCCAGATATCGCATACAGTGTTAATCAATTAGCGAGATTTAACACTGAGCCAACTGAAAGGCACTGGCAAACTGCTAAACTTAGAAATATAAGTCACCTAACAGGTATTTGGGATAGAAATATATAAACCAGGATAAACATTTTAAAACTGTATCTTTAAGAAGATGCAAAAGTGTAATTGGGTGTGGTTTCTCAAATGGCCATAAGATGGAGCCAGAAACCTGGGTTGTTTAGTCTGAGTCTCAGAAGACAGTGTGAGTGTATCTCTTTTTCCTTCTGTTGGAAAGTCTTGCCGTTCCTCCATTTTTCCTAATTGAATACTATTTCTGGATTTGATGTAAGGCTGATACTGAACTGTTTTTGACACTGGAATTTGTTATTGGATTATCCCTGGATTGAAAACTGACTGATTTACCTGTGAATGACTTTTGACTGCTTATTTTGAACTTTGCTTAAACCTTTCTGGAAGTAAAAACCTACATTTACTGTACAGTGTATCTGTGTGCTGTGTGTGTATTATTCAAACACTACTCTCAAATACGTCTCCCTGTACGCGCTCATTCTCCTAACGGGGAATTACCTCAACAATCATTAGCTGTAGGGTCCCATTCTTGCAGAGGTAAGCCAATTAGATTGATAGTCAGCAGGTTTGTTATATTGCAAACTGTTAGGCGACTTCTGATCTCTGAACATATTATATTCATTTGTGAGAAATCTTCTGCTTCTGCTGAGCTGACTGCAATAGTCCTAACAACATCTCTTTAATGCTGCAAGGAATTGTATATTTTTCTGAATCTTTTAATACATTTTGTATGAAATCACAATAATCATTAATATTTATTTCATAATTGAAAATTTCACCAAATGCAACCAATTGTTCTTCAGCTGCTTTCCATGGAACCACCACTTCTTCAATGTTCTACTAATCTGGCTCCAAATAATTTAGAAATTTTAATTTATCAGTGTCTTTAAATTGGCAGCCTGTTTTTAAATGTTCTCAATCCATCAATCTTTTCTTCAATTAGTTACAATGCTTTCTACAAGTCTTCACGAGGAAGTCCGACAAATCGATGATTTTGTACAAAATTTATATTTTAAAGTTTTCTGAAGTAATTAATCTATTAACTTTTTTTCATATTGGCCAGCTATGCTGGGGTACTCAGTTGGACTTGGGACTAGTCTTGGAGCTTGCTGCAGCAAGGATGGCTGGGCCGCCTGGGAGTCGGCACTCGACTGGGGTTAGGGCAGAAGCAGCAGGTGGAGGTAGGTGACTGGTGGGGCTTGCTGCCTTTGCCTCCTCACTCACCATTTGGTGGTGGAAGGCCAGACAGCAACAACAGTGTGGTGAGCCACGTGCAGGAGAAGATGGTGGCCAAGCCAAAGATGGCAGCTGGGTGAGGCAGGCAGGCAGGCCTGGGGAGGCAGGCTGGGCTAAGCAGGCAGGCTGGGCAAGGCAGGCAAGCCTGAGGAGGGAGTCCGGGAAAGGCAGGCCAGGCAAGGCAGGCAGGCAGGCCTGGGGAGGCAGTCCGGGCAAAGCAGGCCAGGTGGGTGAGGGTGGGCAGGCAAGCGCAGCTAGCAGCCCTCATTCACCCAGATCAGGCAGGGCAGTAGAAGGCAAGCAGAGATGGCTGGCTGCTGCCACTGGAAGTGATGGGGGTGGGTGGGAAAATGTGGGAAGTGATGTAGTGCACATGCGCTATAAGGAATGACTGGGTGG